>NC_043713.1:89133088-89166851 GCF_006229205.1 Suricata suricatta
TCCTGCGCTCCCGGGGCCGGAGACGCGACCCGGGCGCCTCCCCGCGACCCTCACCCGGGCGCCGCGGAAGCCTAGGCGGCTGCCGGCCGGACTGCTCCGGGAGACGTGGCCGCGCGAGGGGCGGGGCACAGCGAGCGACGGGCTAGGACCCTCCGGAAACAGCCTGCGCGCGGCGCCTCCGTTCCGGAAGACAGGGCGTCCTGTTCTCCTTGCCAACAGCCTCCCTCGGGCCGGGCCGCCCCGACCGCAGGGCCGGGCTCGAGCCCACTCACAACCGGCGCGAGGCAGGTTTCAGAAAGTGAGCTTGGGGCTGTCTCCCTTGTGGAAACACAAGCTCGGGACTTGGAAGACAAGCTCCGACCGGAAGCCGGATAGACGAACTTCCGGCGGAAGTGGCGTGGCCAGGGCTCTGGTCCCCGCCCAGTCCCGCCCAATCTGTCAGGCCGAGGGCGTGGTCATCCTCGCTCCCGCCCCGGCCCCGTTGGGGGCGTGGCTTGGAGGCCCAAAGAGGGCCACGCGCTGAGGCTCCTGTCCACAGACCCAAGGAACTGCAAACCCCCTCCCACGAGCAAGTATTTATTTATCTTTCAGGTGCCAATACAAGTGTCTCCTGTCTTGGAGCCATAGCAAGGTCTTACCCGTTCAAAAATACCAGGGTTGGCATAAGGCAGAGGTTTAAGTGAAGGTTTTCTCCTATTTATTCATTTTTGCCTATGGATGAAATTTGTTTCAGCACCGCTTATTGAAAAAAAAAAACCCTCTCTCTCCTGCATTAATTTCCTTTTTCACACTTGTCAAAAATCAATTGGCTACTTTTGTGGGTGTTTCTGGATTCTCTGTTCTTTTCCGTTCATCTCTGCGTCCTTCCGTCTGCCTACACAGCTGTCTCCACCATAGTCTTACAGCAAGCCCTGATACTGGATAGGGGAATCCTCCCGATTTGCTTTTTCATTGTTCTAGGTGTTTGGGAACTCATAGCCTTCCGCATAAATTTTATAATAAACCTGTCTATATCTATAGAAATCCTTCCTGGGATTTTGATAGGAAATGCATTGGAATTATAGACAATATGGGGAGAATTGGCATCTTTCCTATGTTTCTTCTTTAAGTAGGCTTCACACCCAGTGTGGGGCTTGAACTCACAACCCTGAGATTCAGACTCACACACTCTACCCACTGACCCAGTCAGGTGCCCCTACATCTTTACTATGTTGAGGCTTTCATCCATGAACATGATACATCTGGTTTTTTTTAGGTCCTTTCTGACATCTTTCATCAACATTTTGTAATTTTCAGCATACAGATCCTGTGTTCTGTATTTTATACCAAAATGTTTAATTTTCTTGGTAATTGTAAAAGGTATTGTTTTAAAATTTAATTTCCACCTTATTGTTAGTATGTAGAAATATGATTAAATTCTGTGTGTGTTGATCTTGTATCCTGAGAACTAGCTGAACTCACTTTTTAGTTCTAGGGGTTTTTTTAATGTTTTTTATTTTTGAGAGACAAACAGCACGAGCAGAGGAGGGTCAGAGAGAGAGGGAGATACAGAATCCAAAGCAGCTCCAGGCTCTGAGCTGTCAGCACAGAGCCCGACCTGCCGCGAACTGTGAGATCATGACCTGAGCCAAAGCCGGATGCTTAACCGACTGAGACACCCAGGTGCCCCTAGGAGTTTCTTTTCTATAAATTCCTTGGAATCTTCTTCATAGACCATCATGTCATCTGCAAGTGTAAAATTTAACTCAAAATGATCATGCACTTAAGTGCAGAAATGTGTGAAACTATAAAACTTTTGCAAGAAAACAAAAAAAAAAACTTCAGGACTGAAGGCTAGGTGAAGAGTACTTAGACATGATACCACAAAGACACAATCCGCAAAAGAACAAAAGGAATAAATTGGATTTCACCCAAATTAAAAACACTTGTTTTGAGAAAGATTCCACTGAAAGGTTGAAAAAACAAACTACGGATAATTAAAAATATTTGCAAACCACGTATTTGGTTTTTTCCTTTCCTTTACTATTCATCCTTGAGAGAGTGTGTGTGTGAGAGCAGGGGGGAGGGGCAGAGAGAGAGAGAGGAAGACACAGAATCCCAAGCAGCTCCAGGCTCTGAGCCATCAGCACAGAGCCCAACTCGGGGCTCAAACTCACGAACTGCGAGATCATGACCTGAGCCGAAGTCAGACACTCAACTGACTGAGCCACCTGGACACTGCACAAACCAAGTATTTGATAAACTGCTGGTACCTAGAATATATTGGAATTCCCAAAACTTAAAAAAAAATGCAGTTAGAAGGTAAGCCAATATATGAAGTGGCATTTCACCAACAAGGACATACAGATGGTAAATAAGCGTGTGAACGATGTTCACCATCACTGGCAGTTATAAAATGCAAACTAAGGCTGCCTCAAGACATCACTACACACGTCTATGAAAGCAGCTAAAATAAACGGTGGCAACACCAAACGCTGGCAGCGATGTGGTACACGCTATATACACCACAGTACACACTATCCAGTGCTGGTAGGACTATGAAATGGTACAGAAACTCTGTCATATAGTTTGGTGATTCCTTAAAATTTAATTGTGTGACCCAGCAACTGTACTCCTGGATATTTAGCTCAGAGAAATGAAACTGAAGTCCACACACACAAAACCTGGATACTATTGTTCACCACAGTTTTATTTGTAATCAAAGCTCGAAACTGCAAACAACTGAAACTCAACCAGTCCTACAATGGATACATGGTTAAAACTGTGGTGCATCCAATCATGGGGCCTCTTTCCTCGATTAAAAAGGACTAGTGACTGATACATGCCAACAGCTTAGATGGATCACCAAGGCATCATGCTGAGCGGGGGGAAATCTCAAAAGTGTACTTTATTACATGCTTTCACATACATAATATTTGTAAACTGATAATGATTACAGAGACGGGAAGCAGATTACTACTGGTTGCCAAGGAATGGTGGGGTGGGGGTGAGTGGCTAAAGCAAACCAGGGGAGAGGTCTTTGTGGGGAGAGCAGTCCTGCGTCCTGAGGTGCCCACACTTGGGGCTGACATGCTTCCCGGCTTGGAGACTACAGCTACGCAAGAGGCGACCGACGGGGGAAACTGGAGGAACAATTAAATTAGCAAGTAAAATGTGACAACGTGAAATGTAAATATAAATGAGCCTATATGTAGAAGGCATTTCTGTGCAGGGAAAAAATGCTAATCTAGGTAAAAATTTTTTTTTAATTTTTTTTTTTACTGTCTTTATTTATTTTAGAGAGAGAGAGACAGCATGAGCAGGGGAAGGTCAGAGAGAGAGGGAGACACAGAATCTGAAGCAGGCTCCAGGCTCTGAGCTAGCTGTCAGCACAGAGCCTGATGTGGGGCTCAAACCCACGAACTGTGAGATCATGACCTGAGCTGAAGCCGGATGCTTAACCGACTGAGCCACCCAGGCACCCCTAAAATTTTTAAGTTTTATTAGGGTACTATTTACTTACAATATAATTTACCCATTTTGTGTATAATCCAATTTTCAAGTTTATAGTTACATTTACAAATTTTAGTAAATAAAACTGAATCTGCTGCAATTCCATTATAAAACACTTCCATAACCCCCAAAGGATCCCTCTAGTCCGTATGCATGCAGTCCGCCGTCTTCCTTTCCCTGACAACCACTAACTACTTTCTGTCTCTATGGACTGGCCTATTCTGAGCATTTGATATAAAAAGAATCACACAATATGTGACATTTTGTGACTGCCTTCTCTTTCCCTTAGCATAGGTTTTGAGATGCGTTCATGTTTTGGCATCAGAGCTTTGTTCCCTTTTACAGATGGATAGTATAGGACTGTCTGGACATACCATATTTAGTAATCCATCCATCGATGCACACATTCTAGTGCGTTGAGCGCGCTGGTCGATGTTCTAAGTGCAGGGGTTAGGTGGGGAGGGGAGACAGGGCCCCTGCTTCGGCCCAGCTTTACTTGTGTGGGGAAGACCAGTCCTCAGAGCATAATTCATGTGAAGGAAACGGTGTGTGTCGGTGGGAGGGGCTGCCATTTACATCAGGCGGTTCATTTGTTGACTTAGTAAGTGGCCTACTATATTCCAAGTGCTATTCTAGACCCTGCGCATGGTCCCCGCTCTCATGGGCACTTGGGTCCTATCAGAGAATCGACAACGGAAATACAAGACGGGCAGTGAGGAGTTCAGAAAAGGGCAGGTAAAAGGACGGTGTGGAGGCATGCTGCTATTTTAGGAGGCCCCCAGATGACTTCGAGCGACCGCGTGAACGAAGTAAGGAAACGTGCGGGTCACCGTGGGAAGTATTTCAGGCAAGGCAACGGCAAGCGAGCCTCGGCTTCCGAGATTTCTTTGAGGAAGTCATAGTGGAGCTGAACTTGCATGACAAGGAGGCAGGCACGGAAAGGGGCTTCACCAGGAAAGGAATCGGTGCATCCAGAGTGGGAGGGGGTCGGCGACAAGGCTGAGGGGCCAGCTGCACGGGGTCTGCCATTGGTGGGTTTCAAGCTCACCATCTTCAGAAGACAAACCCAGAAGTGAGAGTGCACACAGGAGGTCAACAGAGAGGCAGTAAGGAGCCGTCCCCTGTGCCTCAGGGAAGATGCCCAGTAAGGTGATATCGAAGTTCAGTCTGCATTTGTCGTACACGCAACCAACACACCACCAGGCAGCCGGCAGCCATCGGATGCTGGCCCACGTCACGTTCTGGCCAAGTTTACAACAGTGGAAAAGACAGGCTGATCCCTGCCCTGGTCGTGGGGCAGGGAGTGGGAGACTCAGTCAGCCAGTGTTTACTTTTCAGTGGTGACCGGCACCAGGACGGACACCCCGCACGCTGACACAGAACGGCCAGCCAGAGCTGCGTGCGGTGGGGTGCCCAGGGAGCACCCTCTGCGGAGCGCGTCTGAACTGAGGGACGGGAGGGGATCGCCGTCGGTGCTCTGCAGCCAGGGTCGCTCGTCGAGGGCCCAGATGTAGGAAGGCCCTGCAGGTGGGGTGGGCAGAAGGCGAGATTTTCTGGGGGTGGGGCGGGGCCCCCCAGTGCCAGGGCTCCTGGGCCACGGTACTGTTATTCCTTGCTGTGTAACAAGCCACCCTGAAACACAGTGGCTTCAAACCTTAGTTCTCACAGTGATGTTGGTGACATGACCCTGATTCGCCGCACTTACCAGTGTCCACAGTATGAATCCTCTCCCCGCAGCGGAGATTTCCAGCCTCCGACGTGGCGTCCACAAGCGGCGGGGCAGGCAGGGGTGCACACCATCACAGAGGAGCTACAGCAGGCAGATGCACTGGTGCATACGCCCACGGGAGACACGACGGTGGGCTGGAGACTCACTGGGGAAGGGGGAGTCCTGAGCGCTTCTTACCTTTGTTTCTAATGTACTGATGAATTCTAAACTTGTATGGCTCTTAAATGGCTGTGTTTACGTGACTGGCTCACGACACTGCTGAGGCTGGAACGATGACCTGGGAGCACCAGGCGGCTCTTCTGTGGGCCATCGGGGCTCGTGGTGTGGCAGGCCGCCCTTCAGAACAGAGTCCCCTCACGCCCCTCTCAACAGCTGGGACGGTGGCTGACAGCAGGAAGGAAAGCACTTTCGCTGACGTGCTGAGAGGACAGAGCAGCAGAGGCCTGACTGGGCTGCGCTCTGGTGCGTCAAGGGCCTCGGCACTAACTCTCCGGGGAGCTGGGACTCTCAGCACGAGTGTGCCTGGGCTGCTCCATGTGGCACCCCCCTCCACAGGCTGGCATCTCCAGGGGGAGTAACTGAGACCCGCCCAGCACCCTCCCAGCCTGGCCGGCATGACTCCCGTTAGCGTCAAGCCTGGGCAGGCTGAGGTCTGGCCTGCTGGGTCAAGCCCTGTTCAGCAGCCAGTCCTTCCAGGTGACAGCCCTTGATGCTCTTCCTCCTCTTGCCTGAGGCCACCCCACCTGCCTGCGGCGTGTTGGCCGCCAGGCGGGCACCGCCAGCAGGGCACCGCCAGGTGGGCGGCAGGCTCTGGTCTGGCCTATTAGGGACTAGGTCAGGGGTGGGTTTGCATTTGAACCAGTGGGGAAGTTCACCTGCTTCTGCCTGCTGGAGGCTGAGGTCTGAGAAGCTGCTGCCATCGACAGAGGGAGAGAAGGGTTCCCACGCGGCGTTCAGTTTCCTGCCTCCAGCCACGCTCGGAGCCAGATCTATGCTGGGCTTTCTAAGTCGAGCCAGCACCCCATTCATCTTCTCCCTCCAGCCTGGAGGCTGGCTCCCTGCTGCTGGTGTCCCCCACGGCCGTCCGATTCAGAGCTGGGCTTCTCCAGGCCTCCTCTCTGTAGGCTGCATGCCAACCCTCTCCACCTCCTCTTCGGCTTGGTCGCTTCCCGGAGGCGTGATCCGCCAATGTCCCTCTACCACTCTCCCATCTGGGCCCAGGACTCTAACCCCAGGAGCTCTGCTGGATTCTTGGCTGCACCCAGTAAGGCTCCTCTCAGTACAGCTCGGAGCCACAGGCCAGGCCAGGCTGCTGTGCAACCCCTTAAGGGGGCACCACAGATAGGGATATGGGCGGGGCTGGCCCCTCTTCTAATGGGGGCACGAGCCCCAGAGTGACCCACTCAGGATGGGCTCGGTGAGGCCGTGGCAGGAGGAGGGGGCAGGCAGCAGAGACCCAGCGGGGCCCGCTCCAGGCCAGGGCCCACACACCTGGAGACGTGCACACAGGAGCCGTGAGCCAGCCCCTCACCCTAAGGCAGCCCTGCCACCAGGACAGACACCCACAGCTGGGCTCCAGCCCAGTGTGAGGCGGGTGAGAGGGTGTGGACAAACAGAAGAGTCATAAAAACATCCTAAATACATGGCCACCCAGGACTGTACAACAACCCAGAGAGTAACGGCCCTGGTCCCCAGGCTCCCCACAAGGTAGAGGAGGCCAGCTCTGGGCCGACCTCCTGCCCTTGTTAGGAGCGCGAAGCCCAAGTTCCACCAGAGCTGGCACTGCACCGTAGACCCAGCAGCCCTTTGTGACATGTCCCCTCCTTAGGAGGAGCCACCGCAGAGCAAGCGAAGTCCCATGCTCTGCTTTTTTTTTTTTAATTTTTTTTTTATTTTTTTATTGCTTTTTATTTTTGAGAGACAGAGAGAGACAGCTGGAGCAGGGGAGGGTCAGAGAGAGAGGGAGACACAGAATCCGAAACAGGCTCCAGGCTCTGAGCTAGCTGTCAGCACAGAGCCTGACGCGGGGCTTGAACCCACGAACCGTGAGATCTGACCTGAGCCGAAGCCGGATGCTTAACCGACTGAGCCACCCAGGCGCCCCCCATGCTCTGCTTAAACCTAGGCTTACAGAGCTGCTAGATCACTGAGGAGCCACATCCTTGCTCTTACTTTTCAGGAGAAAAGGGAGAGATGAGGCACCGCCCCACGAATGGGGGACAGGCCTCCCTCCTGTGCAGGGAGCCCAGGACTCAGACACAAAGCCACAGCTTCAACTGTGATCAAAAGGCTGTCAGTTGGGGCTGGAGGATCCAAGAGATCCTCGGCCTCTTCCCCTTTTCCCCACGTACTTAGACCTGGCGCCCGCCCCCGGCACCCCTCACACCCACCCGGGGCCGCTCATGGGGCTGGTCCGAGTGAGGCTGCAGATGGGACTCAGGCGAGCAGGAAGTCAGGATGCCCGCGGTCCTGCAAAGGGAAGGAGCGCGCCGCACGGATGACCCCGTGGGGAGAGAAACAGACACGGCTTGTTTATTAGAACAGGGGAAAGAGGCCTTTTCCACAACCAGCGCTGCTTCTCAGAGTCTGTATCAAGAGCAAGACAACAGTTGAAAATCCTATTCCTGAGAAGAAGCAAAAAGTTACAATTTTGCAAACAAAAATAACAGATGATTTCAACAAACGATAAAAAAACCTTTTTTTTTTAACAAAGAACAAAATTTCAAGTATTATTCCAGATGACATGGCAAACCCAACAAAGGGGCGAGGTCTCACCCGCAAAGGTCCCTGGCGCTCTCAGAACGGGCCGCTCCGGGTGGGCAGGGGGCACCCCCAGGCTGAGCTGGCCCAGCAGGGAACAGAGAAAGACCCCGGGGGCAGCTCAGCAGGGCCCACGGCTGCGCCCACAGAGTGAGAATGGGCACCAGCGCTCTGCTCCGCAGCAGGCCGAGGGTGGGGATGACCCACTGTCTGCCCTTCTGGGACTGGGCCGCGCACTTAATGCTGGGGGTCTAGGGTTAGCAGTTCCGGACATCTGAGTTTTTCCTTTTTGTAATAAACACAAACACGTTTATTCCTTCAACTCCCCTACTATCCCAATTTTAGTCAATCTGTAAATTATATATTATATTACTTGTGCTACAGTCTGTGATAAATCTTGCTAGAAGATCAGCACCAAACCTCTCACAGATCAGAGTGCCTAAGAGCCGGGGCTCGGCCGAGCAGGGCTGTGCCCGCAGGCTTTAAGCCCTCTGCCCCCTTTCCCTTCAAGACAGGACAGTTCTGACAGACTTTCTCTTTTCTCCCATGAGAGCTTTCTTGAAGAGAGAGAGAGACGTCTGTCCTCGCCGCAGTTTTGGGAAAGGTTCAAAGAGCAAACCTGAACGTCATCATCTGAGAGGAGGGGGCGGCTGATAGCAGTTCTGGCTGACGCTTTCTGGGGGCCCCGAGGCCAGAGGAGGGGCTGTTCGTGCCACCCCAGGCCTTCCAGGCCGCGGCGGGGTGGGGGTGGGGTCCCGCGCCACAAAAGAAAAAGCCCAACTACAGTGCCGGAAGTAGAGACCCCCAGCACCCCCGGGGGACTGTAAAATGCCCTTAAAATGTTTGTATCTGGTATTTCCGGAAGCTCCATGTCGCTGACGTCCACTACCCCCACGCCACCTTGGTGCCTCCTAGATGCTCAGTTCTTAAACCTGGTCTGTTCACAGATATGATTGAATTTCCTGCAGGGAGAAAAAAGCCAAATTACACAAGCCGGCATCAAGAAGCATTCCAGTGCGTGGCTCTGGAGATCACACGCCGGAGCAGCTTGCCGAGGTGCTGATCGCCCGCGCGGGCCGGCTCCCATGGGGCGGCTCACGGTGGCACCGCCTCATCCCATCCACGGCATTAACCCCTCCGGCAGCCTTCTTTTCCTTCTTAAATCTTAAAGCCAAATATTTGATTATTATTTTTTAAGGCAAATATTTTAGGTAATTTTCTTAGAAAAGAGACTCAAAGCTGTGTCAGCTCAGAACCCCCCAGGCATATGGGCCACTCTGCAGGGCAGGACCAACAGACTCGCCCGCTGGGTGCCAGTGCCACCACCTCTCTCTCTGTGATGAGCAGGGCACGCCCAGAGGAGGATGCATGTGCCCCTGCTACCCTCACCCCTGTCTTCATTAGGAAAGACTGGCTAGTTACTAGTAAAATCTCTTTCCCTACAAGGAAATGGTCTCCTACACTATCTATGCTCAAATAGAAAGCAAGGTTTTTATTCCACATTCCACAGAGTCAGTCCTCCAGGGAGCCTTCACTTGGGGCCTTGTCTCCTGCACGACGGGCACATCTCAGTGACTTTGATGGAAACCACAAGTGACTGGGGATCACAGTAGCCTCGAAGCGTCAATCTGTGAGGGTGATTTACAGGACACCTCACCTATGGTTTGAAAGTGCAGATAACCGCATGCCTGCAGACGACCCCGTGTGGCAATGCAGACATCACCGGGTGCAGGAATGGCTGGCAACAGCTGCCAAGTTAGAGCTAGCACAGACTCAGGACAGTGGCCAGAGTTCTCAGCAACCACAGCCACGGAGTCACAGAGCACCAACTCTCCCACGTGTCAGCGGGAACAATAGTGGGTTCGTTCTGCAGACACAGAAGTAAACGTCTGCACGCACACGCTTCATGAAATAAGAACAGAAGAGCAGCGTTCTGAAACAGTAACACGAGGACTTCATACAAACAGAACTAACTTACTATATTTACAAGTAAATAGTTAACTAGTTCATAAAGATCCCTAAAAGCTGAGGTATCGATTTGGCCAAAACACTTAAAAGAAAAAAATCGCCTTTCTGTTAGGAAAACGGGGGTCTGCCTTTCTGCAGGGGGCCGCCCCGGCGCCCTCCTCCCCCAGCCCAGCCGCCGTGCATCTCACTCACATCGCGTGGTGGGCCTTCACCTGAGTGCGGCAGTTGCGGCCCCAGTAGCAGTCAGGACGGGATGTCACAGCCACTAGGGAGAGAAAAAGTCACGTGTGTGTAATACACTGACGCTCACCAACTCCGCTAAGCCAATTTAAGTAAAGCCCCAAAGAGAAAAACGACAGCCATAGCATTTTGTCACACTTTACAACTAGTTAGTTTCCCTGCCTGTTCTAAGATTCCAAGGGAAAAAAAAGTTTAACCGAAAGCCCAACTTAGGAAATAAGACTACTACAATCGTCGATAGGTTGTTTTTGTGAATCTTATTTTAGAAACGTGTGTCACGGCCAACAGGCCCAGAGCCCGAGCGAACTCGGGGTCAAGGGCGGCCTGGGAAGGAGCATGGCCATCAGGCAGGCCACGTGCCCTGTCTTCTCTCTGCTGATACAGACATGCGCTGAGAACGCAGAAGCCCGTCTTGACTAGCAGAACTGCGTCGGGGCGTGAGGGACTTCTTACCTGGCAACTCGGAAGCTGGAATGTTCTGCCGATACTGGTAGGTCAGCTCCCGGAAGCTTCTCAGGCCACAGCAGTAACAGAGCACGGTGTTCCCTGTGATTCTGTAATCTGGAAGGACACAGCCTCGTGTGGGCATGCCCGTCATCAGGCAGCACCGTGTTTCCAGAACAGTAGAATGGCTGCGGCCTTGCACACTAGTGGGAAACCGGTGCACTGAGCCATCAACAAGGTAGAGACAATGGGCCAGACTTTCAGAAAACAAGAACAAAACCAATCTCGATACCAACTTATTTCCTCACAGCAAAATAATTCCACTTGGGTAAAAAATTCAAATACTTTAAAAATCCAAAAATGTAACAGTGCAGTTAAGCGTCCAGCGCTGGACTTTGGCTCAAGTCACGATCTCACAGTTGGTGAATTCAAGCCCCAGATGGGATACTGCGCTGGCAGTGAGGAGCCTGCTTAGGAGTTTTGCTCTCTCTCTGCTCTCCACCCCTCCCGACTCAGCACACAAGTTCTCGATCTCTCTTTCTCTAAGTATATAAATAAGCTTTAAAAAGTAGAGCATTTCTAAACAAATAATAAGAAGAAGAATAAAAATTCAAGAAAGTACTAAGAGGGATGAGTATTATTCTTCTCTTGAGCTATTTATGTCACAAAAAGCAAATAGCACACAGGAAAGGATCTGTGACTCTTGACTACCAGCAACTTAAACACAATGGAAACACATATAACAAAGGTGAGACCCTAATAAAATAGTGGAAAAACACATTTGCCACCTACATAACAATATGGTACACCTTTAAATGACAAAGATATCCTACCAACCTGTACCCACAAATCCAAACAGACTGATAGAAGTATGGGCCAAGGTCACAGACAAGCCAGTGGACCATAAAACAAAAAGATCTTCAATTCTGCTAAGCCCCAACACGGCCAGATAAACCAATGCTCCATCCCAGTTGCCTCGCCTGTATTTACGGACAAACTCAGGGCAGGAGGGCCCGCGAAGACGCCGAGGGATGTTCTCCGGGGGAGGGGAGACAGCAAATACGGCAAACTCTCAACTGTTCATACCACTGTCCAACAATTTACTTATTTATCCTGATGGAACGGGTTTCCTAACTACCATCCTGAATGCTCAGCAGCCACGGGGCTTATTCAGATAGTGAAAAGTGGAGAATCACCTAAACATCCTATACTAATGACTGGGTTACATAAACCATGATACTAGAATACTAGAGAATAAAAATCAAGGTAGGGGCGCCTGGGTGGTTCAGTCAACTCTCGATTGTGGCTCAGGTCATGATCTTGTGGTTTCATGAGCTGAAGCCCCCAAGTGGGATTCTTGTTCTCTCTCTCTCTCTGCCCCTCCCCCCTTGCACTGTCTCTCAAAACAAACAAACTTGAAAAAAATTCCAGGTAAAGAACTTGACATGGAAAGGGTCCCAGGAAGACTGCTGAGTGAACAGCACGTGTGGCATGAGGACCACGACCGTGTCCCGGTGCAGCGGCGCACAGGCGGTGTGGCGTCATCACTGGGTCGTCAGGGGTGGGATCCCCCGTGATTGTCACTTTATCCACTGTGCTTCCCCCTGTCACTCACACGTCTTTCTGGGCCCTGCCTGCAGCAGTCACTAAGAAGGTAATGGAGCTCAGGTTTGTCATCCGGGTGCCCCAAGGGCTGCGGTGGCACAGAACCCCTGGACCCTTGTGAGAATGTATCTGCTCAGAAGGATTTCCCGTAGCCTTTCAAGTCTTCCATAATTTATGTCTTAGAAAAAAAAGTCATTGCTGATTTTTGCACCCTCCCTGAGTGACAAAAACCACGTTTTGCAAAGTACTGGGTGCCCCTGGGAGACGGGCCAAGCCTGCACCGAGTCAGCAACACACCAAGTGGTAGCCCCGAGGACTCTGACCACTTGAAAACCACCGGCCCCAGGACCTGATCGATGCCAAGAGGTGGGGCCACAGTCTCTTCCGCTGTGTCCCTACCTCCCCCACGGCAGAGAAGATCCTAGAATACGTCACATGGGCTCAGATCCGTCAGGGCGGGTGGAGGGTGAGCATGTGCGCCAGGGAAGGCGGCCTGGCCTGGCTTACCGGACAGCAGGAACGCACCCCTCTGCAGAGCCACGAGGCTTTCCGTCAGCATGTTTTTCCACGTCAAACCCCTGG
Source organism: Suricata suricatta (assembly GCF_006229205.1). Classification (NCBI taxonomy): domain Eukaryota; kingdom Metazoa; phylum Chordata; class Mammalia; order Carnivora; family Herpestidae; genus Suricata; species Suricata suricatta. Next base: position 89,145,909 of record NC_043713.1, read on the forward strand.
TTGCCAGGTAATTCTGGGATGGGGAAAGAAGGGAAATCTTAGGAATGCTAGCCTGGAGAACAAAATGCAAAAATGTCAATTAAGTAAATATTTCATAAAAAGCCCCTGAAGGCGGGCCGGGCCACAGCACGGCTGGTGAAACACGGCAGGGGTTTGCACCAGGCAGTCGTGAGGGCTTCCAGGACCGCGCGACGCGGGAGGCCCAGGTGGCCCGGGAGGCCTGGGCCGTGGCAACGCGCTCGAGAGCCGGTCTGCAGGCGCTCACGTCGAGACGCTTTGTCAGAGCCTCAGAAGGCAGGCTGGTTGCCACATTCCGAACACCTGAGTCCCCACATTCTCTCCACAATTCTGCAGCCGCCTGAGCACAGGAGCAGGGGTGGGGGAGGGCGGGGTGGCCCTGGAGCAGAGCAGACCCACGACCACACGGTAAAGAAGCTGAGGTTTTGGACCTACCTCCTGCTCTCGGCCCTTTGGTGTGGATCTACAAGAGAGCAGCATGCGGACATCTAACCAGAGCAAGCAGCGCCAAGGGGCCTGCCACACAAGTCCCGAGTGTGCGACACAGCATACACAGGACAGGCACACTCTCACTGAGAGAATGATGTGCACATTAAACACTCAAAATCTAAGAGCCATGTCAGCTTCCGAAGACATGAGAAGGGCAGTGTCAGAAAGGAGGAAGCCAGAGAGAGGCCAAGTTCCAGCAAAGGGCTGGCCCAGCCTCCATCCAGAACCCGAAACTCCGTGTGGGGCACGCGGGCATTGAAGCCGACACCTGTGGACTCGTGGCCTGATGGGCATGGAGGAAATAACCATTTCTTAGAAGACGGGGACACACAGGAAAACACCAATGTGGCGCACTCAGCGGCAGGACTAGCCAGAGCCACAGGGAGAGTGGAAAGCCTCCCGGGGCCTCTTCTGGGCCTGAGCCACACCCGCGCCTGCATGAGAAATCCATTACCTTCAGGACGTCTGACTCATAGTGATTGTTGCTGAGAACCCCGTCCAGACACCTGTCGCCCAGGTCCAGCTCTGCCAAAAGCAAGGAAGCAAAGTCACGGTCTTATATCCCAGGAGAGTATCATTCACAGACAACTAAGATAACCAAATTTTCTTCCTAACAGAGTCCAGAAAGAATAAATAGTTCCATGATAAAATAAAGTTTTTAAAAAATCATTTTAATGTTTATTTATTTTGAGAGAGAGAGATAGAGTGCAAGCATGGAAGGGGCAGAAAGAGACAGAGATACAGAATCTGAAGCAGGTTCCACTCTCTGAGCTATCAGCACAGAGCTGGACATGGGGCTTGAACTCACAAACCACGAGATCATGGACCTGAGCCAAAGTGAGACACGTAACCGACTGAGCCACCCAGGTGTCCCAAAATACAGTTTTCAAAACAGAACAAGCAGGGCGCGTGGGTGGCTCAGTTGGCTGAACATCCAACTTCGGCTCAAGTCATGATCTCACACTCGTGAGTTTGAGCCCTGCAGCGGGCTCTGTGCTGACAGCTCAGAGCCTGGAGCCTGCTTCAGACTCTGTGTGTCTCTCTGACCCTTCCCAACTCACACTCTGTCTCTCTCTCAAAAATAAACAAACATAACCAAAAAAATTAAGCACACAAACAAACAAACAAACAAAACCAGAACAAGTAAAACGACTCCAGGTCCATTCCCTCCTGACATGGACGGCTCTGTCTCCTCCATACCTGGTCTGGCAGCCAGGCAGGGCGTTCTTACCGGTGGTATTCCTTGCACCTAAGTGAACCTTCCTGACTGAGCTCAGTACCTCTGCAGTTGTTGTCATGGCCTGGTTTTGAGCTGGCACAGAGGGACCCTTCTAAATGTCAAACATAGGGGCGCCTGGGTAGTTCAGTTGGTTGGGCATCCGACTCTTGGTATCAACTCAGGCCATGATCTCATGGTTCATGGGATCGAGCCCCATGCTGGGCTCTGCGTTGTGGGGTGAAGCCTGGTTGGGATTCTCTTTCTCCCTTCCTTCTCTGCCCTTTCCACACTCTTGTATGCACACTAATTAAGTAAACATTAAAAAAATAAACGTCAAACATGTGAGAAGAAGGCAGTTAATTTGTGGTCACCAATGGTGACCCCCCCTCAAGTCGGGCCACACTACCCCCCCACACCACCCTCAAATGCAGCAAGAGAATATGCAGAGAGCTGGAGAGCAGGTGTTACCACAGAACGGGGCCAGGCAGCCGAGGCAGCCGGGCCGGGTGCAGCCCCAGTACAGGTGGCAGAAAGGCTGCAGGCAGACAGCACCTGTGGACACAGCACGACCACCGGTCAGGCCATTTCAGGGAGGAGTAAACTCACATAACCATTAAATAAGCAGCAAAGTCAACGTTAACAGCAATCTCAGAATTGCACATTAAAGCACTATATTTCGCCTATCACATGTAAAAGCGACACATTATGAAAATCCGAGGACCCTGATGTGGCAACACAGGTCAGATGCAGACGCCAGCGGGAGAACCACGCACACACGGAAACTCAGTGTATGAAGGGGGGGTCATCGACTGACAGGAAAAGATGGTCACTCAGTGTGGCTGCACACGCAACTGAGCACATGGATGAGGGAACAGACCCACGTGGCACACGGCGCCGTCAGCAATGCTCTGCGGCCCGAGCCTAGAAGCGCACACGGGAGAGGCTCCCCAGCAGGGAGGCTGCTCGGGCCGGCAGCGTCCGCGCACACCCTTACTCACACTGCTGGGGGGCGATGCGGGGGTCCTGCTCACGCTCTGCCCTCCGGTCGGGCATGGGCTGGAAGCAGCAGGTGCATATGGCATGGCTCCCTTGCAGGCCGCACACGTACTCCTGGGCTGTGGGACAGACAGGACACTCAGGCCCCGCACACCGGCAGCCCACCATTTAAACGACACATTTTAAATAGAATGAAAAATCAACAAAAGTGATATTTCAGTTCAGCAATTAAGAGCAAGATAACGCTGTAAGATAACAAAGTAAGTTCTATATTTAGAACTCTACTATGTCTCTTCCAAATAAACGAGTGACAGGCCTGGTGGGTGCGCCCGATGACCCTGCCCCCACCCCCCCAGAGCCGTGTCCACAGCCCAGCCTTGGACCCTCGGCGACCACACTGAAGCTCCGTCTGTGCACGCACACCTGCTACACGCCCATCCCACCGGGGACTTCCAGTCTGAAAAGGACACTGCGCCTGTGGAATGGCAGAGTCAGGAGGCGACCGGGCATCGCCCAGCCCATCTCTGTCCACAGGGCCCGCAGAACCCATGAAGAGAACGTCATGGTGGAGGGCTCTGAAGGCGGCTCTGGGTCACAATCCTGGGTCGGTGGCCCGACGACAGGCTCAGGCCCACGTCAGCTAAGAAACCGGGCCTCCTAAAGAACGGCCAGGGCCAAAAACAGGGACCCCACGTGTTCTCCTTCCCTTTCCTGATGGCACCTGAGGACCTGCCGTGGGCAGAGCTCAGGGTGGCTCTACGACCTCACGACCCGCTGCAAAAAGAAGCCGGGGTCTCATTGAGGGGCCCACATAGGAGGGTCATTTCAGCTTTAGCGAGCAGCCCTGGGGATGCCAAAAGCCAAAGCAGCAGACTAGGGGTCCCACGTGTCAGAATCGGGACTGATGCCCTGAGATCCACAAGAGAACAACTATCTGGTTTCTTAACCCACAACGGAACATGAGCAGCAACAAGGTGGGAGAGGTGGGGGGGCTAGGGGGTCAGGGACTGGAGCGGGGCGGGGACGGGGAGGAGCTGGGAGCAGCCACGCGGCGCCTCACCTGTCGTGACGCTGGTGGACGTGGACGGTGCGTCTCCCAGAGCCTGCGCTGCCCCTGGCTCACTGCCAGGCCCGGGGCAGGGGAGGGGCTGGCTCGCCTGCCTCCGGTACTCGGGGCACTGTCTGCACACGATGTACGGCTGGCTGCAAGGCAAGCATACAGGCGTCTGGAGTGCGGAGAAGTAGTGAACCCTGTTCTTGCGAAAACGGGGGGTGGCACCAAGGACCCCAGCCCTGATGACCAGAGGAGATCCGATCCCAGGCCTAGAGGCCCTCAGCCCTCATCCATCAGTCACGTCTCAGCTCTCTGTCTGCTGCCGCCCAGTGTGTGTGACAGGGAGAGATGACGCATCCCAGCTGGGCACCCGGTCAGGGCTCACGCCGGGACAGGGAGGGCTCCGTTCCTGGCTATCTGCCGGCTCCCTTGTGCCATAGGTTTCCAGAGACACTCCCCCCCTCAGCAGCTCCTAGGGTTCGGGGACACGTCATGCCCACCCCACCTTCCAACACAGCATCCCCCAGAGCGTGGGCACTCAGTCCCCACAATGGGCAGGACCCACCCTGGCAGGTTTGATGCTGAGCAAGCTGTGAACTACGTCCAGAGGCGCACTCAGGCCTGTCACCCTGGGCACCTAAGAAACCGCATTAAAACCGGAACAAAATGTGCCATGGTTGAATGCTCCTGTCCTCCGGGGGCTTCCCGGCTGGCAGGGACAAGTCCTGCGCCACCTAGCTCTGTGCACTTCGGCCGAGCTTTCCAAAAACCGCAGGCAGTTAACCAAAGAAGAACCGACAGGAAAAATATACACCGACTCTCCTCTCTTCTCAGGGAACGCCTTCCCGAGCCTGCCTCCAGCGGCAGGGGCCAGCGAAGGAAGAACGAGGAAGACATGATTAGAAAACCACCATGAGAAGACACTCGACCTCGCTTCAGAACGAGCCGACCCTCGTCTCGGGCCACACCGACCGCCAGCGGGGCTTCCTGACTTCCCCCCACAAGCCCAAGGCCATCACCAGGACTCCCGTGACAGGCGGATGATGACACAGATGCCAGGTCCAGCAAGGCGCCCTCCCGGTCAGGCTGTCGGAGCTGAAGCCCCTCCGTGAGCTGGCCGGCTGTGCGTGCGGAGCTGGGGTCCGTCCCCGGCACTGCCTCTCCAGAGTTCGGGGACCAGCATGGAACTGTACGCGCGGCAGAACCCCGTCTTTGTAAGGGTGTTTACTTTTAAGCACATCGCTTTTTACTTCGTTAACAAAGGAAATATGAGTGACTATGCGACTAAGTATAGGAGTTGCCAGAAACATACACAATAAAATGTTCACGCCGTAGCGATTTTTGATTCCCTTTTGCTTCACTGTTATTTCCAAAATTTTAGAGAAAGAAAGAAAAGATAATAAATTCAGATCTTTGATTTTTGTCTTTCCAAGTGTCATCACCTCCACACAAAACTCAGACTGTGGACTTCCGAGCCCTCAAACAGCAGCACCTAAGGCAGATACAACAGGTCTGCTAGCATCACGCCCTCCCGGCCAGGGGCCGAGACTCTTCTGCAGTAATACCCTGACACATGATGACACATGCCCAACACTGCAGGACTCCGGTCGCCAGCTGAGCTAGGGGAAGTGTGCTCACGGGGGACAAAGAACACATTAAGTCCTGAACCCCTTGGGGCGCCTGGGTGGCTCAGTCGGTTGAGCATCCGGCTTCCGCTCAGGTCATGATCTCGCAGTTTGTGGGTTTGAGCCCCACCTCAGGCTCTGTGCAGACGGCTAGCTCAGAGCCTGGAGTTTGTCTTGGGATTCTGTGTCTCCCTCTCCCTCTGACCCTCCCCTGCTCATGCTGTCTTTCTCTCTCTCCCTCCCTCTCAAAAAAAAAAAATAATAATAATAAAACATTTAAAAAATTTTATAAAATAAGTCCCAAATTCCATCGTAGCCAGTGTATCAAGGCACCTGAGGTGGTGTCAGGAGATAACAAGGGACATGGCAGTCATTTTCTAACAAGCGTTGGTCTAACCACTACCCCGTACACCCCACACTTATACAGGCCGTATAGCCATCACATTTCACTAACATGGGAAGTAAGAAGGTACATGACAACAAAGGAGAATAAATATCGCAGGTACACCTGAGAAGGGAAGGGGGTACTGGAGAAGGCGGGTGGCAAATACCCCTCACTGTCACCCGACTGAGCGGCTGTCCTCAGCCGGCACCCACCCCATCCTCACCACGCCCGAGGCAGGCCGTCACTAGCTGATGTCACACATCAGAACGCACACTCACGAGTTGGGCTGCTCAGCGCAGAATCCAGACTCCAGCCCTGTGCTGCCGCCCAGCTCCCTGCTCTGCTCAGAGCCAGGCATAAGCTCACCTAATGTCTGAGGACTCGCTGTCCACATCTGACAGCTCCAGCAGGTCCTCTGAACTGCCCTCCTCATCAGAGAAAGACCTTCTGACTTTGGGCTGCAGCATGTCTTGAGTGATCTTGTTCCTGGCAGCCATGCTCCGCACATCTTCCTCGCTGCGACTCTTGTCTGGAATTTAAAGGACACGGCTCTGTTGGCCAAGGGCTCCTAGAGAGACCCCGCCGCCTCTGGGAGCTGAGCGGGTTCCCCACTTGCCTGGGTGCTGGAGAAGGTACGCCTCCACCAGGTTGTTCAGGATGTGGTTTTTGCAGATCCTCTCCACCGGGCAGCGGCAGGTGGGGCAGAAGGCGGAACGCTCCATCCAGCCGGAGTAGCAGGCGGCACAGAAGGTGTGCATGCAGGGCTGCAGGCTGAGGGCACAAGTCCTCAGATGAGGGACAGGTCCTCAGATGCCCCCGCAGAGCACTTGCAGGTGGAGCATCTGTCTGCTAAGCCAAAGCTGCCCCCCCCCCCCCCCGCCGATGCCAGGGCACCTGCGGCATGGCCCGTCTGGAGCATGAGAAGCAGGGACCCCAGTTCATGCTGCCTCTTCCCCCAGAGGGGAAGGGGGAATTACCCACCCACCAAGCTCACTTGACCCAGCAGAGCCTAGAACTCATGCTTCTCGGGGCGGGGTGGGGGCCAAACCCGCCCTGCACACGGTGCCCACTGGAGGCGGGGCCGGCACGCTCTGCTGATAGACTGGCAATGTCACCTGCCTTCCACAAGCCATATGAAAACAGTCCCGTGCAAGAACAGCTTTCATCCTAAACTACTTTAGCTCAGTCCAAGTTAATGAAAAGAAACCGGAAGTGACCCTCTGTGCTCTGGAAGGACCAGTAAGGCAAGCTGTGACTCCAGGAGTATGAGGAGCCGGACACCAAATGCCGAAAAAGCCTGCAGTTAAGTGGAAACTCAGGCTCTCCCTCTTAAGACCCCAGAGAAAAGCCAGGAAAGGGCTCTCCCTAAGGCACTCCTGGGTCCTCATTTGGGGGCATTCCCTCTGTGCTGCTGACACCCCCTCACAGCTCAGCACAGCTCTCCTGCCCTGCGTCAAGGGTCACCAGGCCTCTCGGGTCAGCCGAGGCCGCCGTCACCCCCTCGCAGGCTTTCTCCCACAGCCGCAGGTGGCAGGGCCCAGTTCTCGGCCACCCGCACCCCTGGCAGCGGGCGCACCTCACGCAATCGTGCAGCAGGTCCTGGCAGATGATGCATGTGAGCGTCTCCTCCATCTTGTCCGGCTTCACGGCCTCGGGTCTGACACCCCCAAGGGTGGTGTGGGGGTCTCCACCCGTGTCTGCAACCAGCAACTGCAGGCTCAGCTCCGCCTCCCCCTCTGTGAGAAAGGGCCACATTCCCACCGTCAACCAAGGAAGAAAGAGACACTTGGCTTTTTTGTTTTATCAACAACCTGTGGACAGAAGACATAGCCCTCACCACTGTTTGTATTTTATTTATTTATTCATATTTATTTATATATATTTAATAACTTAAAAAATTTTTTAACGTTTTTTATTACTGAGAGACAGAGAGAGACAAAGCATAAGCATGGGAGGGGCAGAGAGAGGGGGAGACACAGAATCGGAATCAGGCTCCAGGCTCTGAGCTGTCAGCACAGAGCCTGAGGTGGGGCTCGAACTCCCAAACTGCAAGATCATGACCTGAGCCAAAGTCGGACGCTTAACCGACTGAGCCACCCTGGTGCCTCTATTTATTTATATTTTTAAGTTTTTTTATTTTGAGACAGAGCATGTGACCGGAGGAGGGGCAGAAAGACAGGGAGAGTCCTAAGCAGTCTCTGTGCTGAGAGCATGGAGCCCAGAGCGGGACTTGAGCCGACGAGCGGGGAGATCATGACCTGGGCCGAAGTTGGACACTTAGCTGACTGAGCCCCCCAGGCGCCCCTGGGGTTTGTATTCTAACAGGTTTGTATTTTAAAGAAGGCCTAAAGTAAGTCTCAAGTTCCAATACATTTAAGTTTTGTTTTAGAAGAACAATGACACAAAAAGAGGCATTATGGATACGTGGTTAGAAGACACAGGTCACCTGTCACACACGACTTCCATATAACCATCGTTTTTGTTTAAGCAAAAAACATGACTTGTGTATATACTGAAAAATACAGACTCTCTGATGTTAACAAGAGCTGTTAAGACTTTTTTTCCTTTCCTTCTGCTGGTGTCCGATGGTGCTCACAGAATACTTAATTGTAATGAAAGAAATATTTGCACACAATCCACAAAGTCGAATATTAAGAGGGTAGCAGCCTTCTGCCTCAGTCTGTCCTCACCTTCCACCTCCCTCCTCTGAAGAGATGACTTTCATGTTTCTGGGGGTTTCTCCGGGCATGGACCTCCGTGGCTCTGAACCATGACGCTATGTTGAGGCTGATGGATTTTAGACATCGCCTCCGGCCATCTATTAAGGTAGAGAAGGGTTCTGTCCCCTGAGCCCCTTCACTACTATATTATCCTAACACAATTGCTGGTTTGGTGTATCGTATTTACGTTATTATGCTCAGGTAAATGTTCACTGCTGAGCCAAACAGTAAACCAAAATTAAGTTTTCTTCCTTCTACAATTTTTCATTTTTGCTGGAGTAAACAAATGGCCTTATTTTTATACTTACCTCTCTACGTACTGCTGCTGACTCTTTCCACACCATCCCCAACCCAGTCGATTTATTTTCCACTCAACACACCCAATATTCTAGTCTCCTTCCCTGAGGTCCACACCCGTCCCAGAGCTGCCCCCGGCCCCCTGCTCCCGCCACGGCTGCTCTCTGGCCTACAGCACAGCGGCTGTCCCGTGGCATGTTCCCAAGTATCTTTTACAATCTTCTTAACTTTGGCTTTTTAAGGGTAGATTTCTAAGTCACCTTTTTTTCCCCTTCAAATTGTTACTTATTTTGAGAGAAAGCATGCATGCACAAGCCGGGGAAGGACAGAGAGAAAAGGGGACAGAGGGTCCAATTTTAGTGTATGTGCTGCCGGAGTGCTGGGGAACAGGGGACCCAAAGTGGGCTCTGTGCTGTCAGCAGGGAGCCCCACACCGGGCTCGAACCCACCAACTGTGAGATCATGACCTGAGACAAAGTTGGACACTTAACCGACTGAGCCGCCCGTGTGCCCCTCTAAATCACCTTTAAAAAGGTCAGAACTATGCCTTAAAGACAACATATTCTTAAAAACCGACGGCCATATTGGGGCAGAACTGCAGTTCAGAATGCACCCCTTCCGGACACAAGCACAACCCGACAGTAAATGCGGTTCAGCCCCCGGGCTGTCTAAAGGGAAAAAAGACTCAGATTTCCACTGTGCAAATGCTGCGGCGACTGATCCTGCAGAAGAGGCGGCCCTGTCAGGAGGGGCTCAACAACCCTCAGGGCCAGACATACGCGAAGCCGTGAGGCTCTGACCTGCTCTCACTCTCTTCGTGACGGGCTCCGAATCCTCCCGGCCCCGGGAGCCTGGCTGAGAGAAGGGCGCCCCTTCTCTCTCTGGGAGAGCCGAAGGCAAGGTGGGGGGTTCAGCATTTGCCACAGACGGACCGCTTTCTTTTGGGGAGACGCCTGCATCTCTGAAGCCTGTAAGAGGGACAAACAAGAGAGGTTTGTTTTTTAATTTGAGAGAGAGAGAAAGAGAGAGAACGAGTACGTCAGCAGGGAAGAGGGGCAGAGAGAGAAAGAAAGAATCTCAAGCAGGCTCCAAGCTCAGCTCAGCTCAGAGCCCAACATGGGGCATGATCCCACAACCCTGGGGTCATGACCTGTACTGAAATGAAGACTTGGATGCGTAACTGACTGTGCCACACAGGCGCCCCAACAACAAAGGTTCTGATTCGTGCAGCCTGGGAGGAGACAGTTCGGCAGGTAAAGCATCACAGACTCAAACCAGCTCTAGGCATTCCAAGATGCCATGTGCTCCGTAGCACACGCGCACAGAAACACTCAGCTCCCATTTCTGAAGCGCACACGCGCCCGCTGCGGCACTCGGCGGGGCTGGGGCGAGCAGCACATTCACTGGGGAAGAAACGCAGAGCCGTCTGTGACGGGGATCGGCTGTGCCACATTCTGTCTAACACGAGGCCAATGCATGCGCTGGTGATCCCGTAACACTCACTATGCTGCCAACAGCGCTGGCACAGAGGGACACACAGGCCGCTCAGAACAGGGGCGCAGCAGGCTTCAGACTACAAAGAGATGAAGGCCAGACAGAGATGCTGCGTGTCAACTGCTTCCCAAGGAGTCATGAATTTAAACGAACCTGACAGAAAGGTGAGGAGACTCTCTAATAACCTTTATCTTAATAAACACCTAGTGCATGCTACCACACTACAGTACATACACGGTCTACAATCCTCCAGTGCTGAGCATTCTTATTTTGAAAGAGGAAGAAACTGCCCTACAGCAGCCAAAAGAAAAAAGGTAGAATTTTGGGGGAGCAAATGTTTATACAGCAAAGGAAGAAAAGGGGGGCTCCCTGGGCTGGCTGCTGGCTCTGGTTCTCACTCCCACCACGGTCTCAAGGGCCTTCTATGCTCAGTCAAGCTTCTCCCTCCAGAATGAAGATTATGAGGATGGGACTCTCCAACAGACCAACGGTGAGGATTAACCTAAACCCTGTAAAAGCACCTGGCGCCAAGCTCGCCGTCAGCGGGCTGGTTCCCGTGTCAGGCGCCTACACGGAGGCGTGCAGATAGAGAGCGCCCCCCAGCTTTACACGGGAGGGGCCAAGCTTTCCATCTGATTTGATCACAGCAAGATTTTACTTATGCTTTTATTTTTTTAATTGCACAATATAAATGCACTGCCCGTGCACAGTAGAATCAACAATGGTATGTGTGCACACACGTCACATTCTCTTTATCCACCCACCCATCGGGGGATTCTTAGGTTGCTTCCGAGTCTTTGGCCTTTGCGAGCAGGCTGCCGTGAACATGGGGTGCAGACGTCTCTGAACATACATCCAGAAGTAAGATTACTGGACCAAACGGTAGCTCTATTTTTTAAACCTTTTTTTGTTATTTTGGAGGGACAGCATGCACAAGCAGTGGAAGGGCAAAAAAGGGGGGAGAATTTTTTTTTTTTAATGTTTATTTATTTTTAATTTTTTTAACATTTATTTATTTTTGAGAGAGAGAAAATCATAATGCGAGCAGGAGAGGGGCAAAGAAAGAGGGAGACAGAATCTGAAGTGGGCTCCAGGCTCTGAGCTGTCAGCACAGAGCCCAACGCGGGGCTCAAAACCAGAAACTGTGAAATCATGACCTGAGCCAAAGTCAGACACTTAACGTACGGAGCCATCCACGTGCCCCTGAATTTTTTTAATGGTTAAATTTTTAATTATTCTTTTGATATTTATTTTTGAGAGAGAGTTGGGGAGGGGCAGAGAAAGAGGAGACAGAGGATCAGGCTCCATCCTGGCAGCACGGAGCCTGATATGGGGCTCGAGCCCACAAACTGAGAGATCATGCATGACCTGAGCTGAAGTTGGACCTTTAACTGATTAAGCCACCCAGGTGCCCCATAATGTTTATTTATTTTTGAGAGAGAAGAGCGGAGGGGCAGAGAGAGAGAGAGAGAAGCAGGCTCCATGCTGGTAGCTCAAATCCAAGAACCATGAGATCATGACCTGAGCTGAAGTTGGACCCTTAACTGACTGAGACACTCAGGCACCCTATTGACTACTTTTTTTATGTGGTTTCTGCCTTTGTATCGTGTATCAAGAAAATTTGCCCCAAATTATATGAACAATCACCTTTGTTTTCTTCAGACATTACTGTGGTTTAAATTCCACTCCATCTGGAAGTAGACTGTCATAATGGACGAGGTACAAAACTAGCTTTATTTTCTTTCAGATGTTAATCACTTCTGTTTAACAACCCAGTTGTACTCATCACTTTGAACTGCCACATTCATTGTGTGCTAAATTCGTACGTGTTCGGACTGTTATACTCTGTGTATCTGCATGTCTTCTCTGCAGCCAGCGTCAAATGTTCTTATAATCATTTAATTTTATAATACATGTTGATCTTACATGGACTCGTTCACATTCATTGTTTTGTATTTCTAAAAATGTCAAGGGGCGCCTGGGTGGCTCAGTTGCTTGAGCGTCCGACTCTTGATTAGGGCTCAGGTCATGATCTCACAGTTCGTGGGTCCGAGGTCCACAATGGGCTCTGCACTGGTAGTGTGGAGCCTGGATGGAACTTTTTCCCTCTCTATGCCACTCTCCTGCTCGTGCTATCAAAATAAGAAATATAAAAAAAATTTTAATTATATGTTACTCTGGATGAGTCTTGAAAACATGATGCTCAGTGAAAGCAGCAGACACAAAAGGCCAGAGTACATGTTTTCAATTCTTATTATAGAAAAAATGGTTTTTCTACTGTTTATTCACTTTTGAGAGACAGAGCGCGGGTAGGGGAGGGGCAGAGAGAGACACACACAGAATCAGAAGCAACTCCAGGCTCCGAGCTGTCAGCACAGAGCCTGATGTGGGGCTCGAACTCACGGATGGCGAGATCATGACCTGAGCCAAAGTCGGACACTCAACCCACTGAGCCCCCCAGGCACCCCGTGATCCAATTCTATGAAATGTCCAAAAGGCAAAGCCACAGACAGAAGGCAGATCAGTGGTTGCCAAGGGACAGCAATGACTGTTTATGGGTATAGGGTCTCCTTTTGAGGTGATGAAATGTTCTGGAATCACACAGCAGTATGAATACAGTAAAAACCGCTGAGGCATACACTTTGCCCAGGTAATTTTTATGGCACGTGAATTATGTCCCAATAAAACTATAAAAATACCAGGGCACTATAGTCTCTGTCCTTCTGCATTTCTACTGGGGATGGAAGAAGATAACATTTATTCCTACAGAAATCCTGCTACTGAGAGCCTGATGCCCAATGCCATCTCTGACCTCCTTAGTGGCTTACGTGTCTTGGCGACAACACGGGTCACAGCTAGTGACCAAAAAGCAACGCAGCTACCACCCTGAGACTCCCATCTCACCAGGACTGAAGGGGGGTGCTGGCGCTGCGGAGGTGGGCTCCATGGAAGAGGTAGAGGCCGCGGGGAAGAGGTCCGAGGTCGACGTCGATGGCTGTGGTTCCTCAAAGCACGCCTGAGTGGTGGCCGATGACGGGGGGACCTGGTGGTCGTCACCTTGCCCTGCACCTGAGGTATCTTTGGTCACGTGGAACACATTCTCTTTATTAGCTTCTGTGAGCACAAGAGCAGAAAGTGCACCGAGTCAGGGCTCAGGAGCATTCCAGCAGATGAGCAGGTGAAAAGGCTTTGCTGGAACCATCAGCAGCCCTCACTATGTGCCCACTCCCGCATTACAGCCTCCCTTACCAAAGGGGTCTTGTGCAGCGCCTTGCTTTTCATTCAGAGACTCATAGAGGTATGCCACGTCTGAAAGGAAACCAAGCGGGTGAGAACAGGCTCCTCACACACCAGCAGGGGCCCCTTCCCTCTTCACCTTTCTGTCACTTCAGTCCCTTTGTCCTTGACGACTATGCTGACCTACCAGCTACTGACTGACATTAACCAGTATATGAAATGTCAAAATAAGTGACCCAACGCATCTTCACCAACTTTAAAATAAATAAGCCTCCAGGAAAAAAATGTCCTGAGCCAGGAGGCAGACTCAGGGAAGGTGAAACGATGAGTAGACGATGAATCTGTGCTTTGTGATTTCAAACCACTGGAAGAAGACGGCGCAAGACCCTGCCATGTGGCCAGGGCCTGGCCTTGACAATGCCAGAGACAACCTGAGAAAACGTGCCTCCTCCTGCCACTCTGGGGGTAACCTTCAGTAACCTCTCCCAACTCTCCTTGTCCTGTATCATTCTTGCACAAACACAGAGGCTCAGACCTGGAAAAGCTGAATGGGACCGTCACACCTCTGCTGTTTCCTCTAAGGTCTCTGAAAGCAGAGCCACGAGTGGCCTTCTGCCCCTTATTCTAGGTCTTCCTCCCCACAACTCAGGTTCTCCTGCTATGTAGCCGAGCCCGTTCCTGTTCACTTCTCCTCGCCACTTTGAGACACAGGATTCCTGAGCACTGGGGTGTTCGTGAAGAATGGCTGGGGCTCACGGTGTAAGGTCAAGTCCCCCACTCTTCAACAGACAGGACTCACACCAAGAATCTACATAAAGGGGGCGCCTGGGGGGGGGGCTCAGTCAGCTGAGCATCTGACTTTGGCTCAGGTCATGATCTCAGTTTGTGGGTTCGAGCTCCATGTCTGTGCTGACAGCTCAGAGCTTGGAGCTGCTTCAGATTCTGTCTCCATCTCTCTCTGCCCCTCCCCTGCTTGTGCACACTCTCTCTCTCTATCCCAAAAATAAACCTTAAAAAAAAATAAAAAAGGATCTCCATAAAGAACAAAGAAAATGGGGCTAACACTGTCAGTCTAAAGGGAAATACCCACTTCAGCAGGCTCACTTTCTGATGCTGCTGCCCAGCTGTGGCCAGACTTCCCCAGCACACACCACCTGAGCGCCCCCCGGACATCCCCTCTCTTACTGTATTCTGGCTCATTCTTCCTGTATACCAAGTAGATGACATCCCCAGTCTGCAAAGGCCAAGTCTGCTTCTTGACAACCTTCAGCTTGTTAATTACTGTCCCATTGGTGCTGCAGAGACGACAAAAATGCAATTTATCCTATTTAGAATAACTTGGGAGTTAAAATTTTCTTTTTCCACCACCACTTAGAAGTTCAATATTACTGCTTTGAAAATGGTAAAATACTCCTAAAAATGATGTAAATATTAACAAGGTGTATATGCAAGAGCCACCCTACAACTATCTTGAGAAAACTTGCCAGCAGCCCCCTTACTGACAGCCTGCGTTTCAACATTTCTGCTTGTCCAATAGCACATCATCCCTGTCTGCCACCGGCGGACCCCTGGACTTCTACCGGCAGCTCTGATCTCCAGCTACCCTCTCCCTCCAAACAGGCCAGCTCATCCCTCAGATGGTCACTGACACTCCTAAGAGACGGGTTCTGAGCAGAAGCAAATAAATGCGAGGCTCTGGACTGGAAGGCGGTGCAGTCGCTCAGTTGGGAGGCCACTCCAGTCCACCGGAGACCACACTGCCAGGTGCAAGAGGCAGGGGCTGCAGAGGACACAGGCAGGAGCCCACGTCAGATGGGACTGGAAGCACTTCCCTGAGGAGAAAGCCGAGCAGAGGCCGTGTCCCCGAGAGAAAATCACAAGTGGAAGAACAGTGTACAAGAACAAAAGTCAGCAATCAAGCAAACTGGCCCGTGTTCAGGCGTTCGAACCACCCACGCCTTAACTCCGTGGCTTTACTCCTAAGGCCTCCTGTGGTGAAGAGGCTTTATTTTTACATCTGAGCAGACTTCCACTCCTTTAGTGCTCTGGAAAGGGCCAGAAAGTAAGCAGTTCAGGCTGTCCGGTCACACAGTCTCTGTCCCAGCTACTGGGCTCTGCTGCTGACACATGAAAGCAGCCACACACAGGACGCAGTCAAGAGACTGTGGCTGTGTCCCGGTGACACTTCACGAACCTGTGCTGCCGGGCACCTCCTCACTCCGTCCTTGTGCTCTTTCTAACCACAGGAGCCTGACTTTACTCTTCTGCTTAACCCACCGATTACCTGTCACTGCTCTCGGGCTCAAGTCCATACTCCCTAGTGCGGCCACCCGGGCCTTCCCGCTCTGGTCTAACCTCCCCACCTTCCTACTCACCACTCACTCGGCACGCAGGGCCTACTCATGCCGCTGGGCCTCTGCACCTGCAGTTCCTGCCACCCGGGACACCCTCTCCCCTCCAGGGACCTCAGCCAAGGAAGGCAAGAGCTTCCAGAAGCTGGAAAAGGCAGGGAACAGATTCTCCCCTAGGGTTTCCAGAAGAAGCCAATGAGACAGACCTGAGTTAGACTATGTACCTTCAGCGCTAGAACGTCATAGCTTTGTGTGATTTGAAGCCACTAAGTTGGTGGTAATTCGTTACAAGAGCCACATGAAACCAATATGGTCATAAGGTCAGCACTGGAAAGCCAGGATCTGCTGCATGAGGACAATTCTAGAACCAGTGCTACGTTATTGTACACCAGGCTGAGAGAGAAGGAACTTCCTGTGCTACGCACTAGAGGAGGGAAGGAGCATCAGTTCCTCCTCAGAAACCTAATTCCCAGTCTTCCATCCCTAACTCTGTAGTTACCAAACAATCTCGTAGCACTTGACCTTTACAGAAATAAAAATTCATCTGGTTGGAAAAGGCATATTCTGAACGTACTGCTGGAAGGCCATCTGTTACTTGTGCCAGGTTTAAAATAGGAACATTCTGACACAGCCTTTCTTCCTATGAATTTATCCCAATAATCAGACATGAATGCAAAGTATTTTGGAAGAGAAGAATCACAGTGTCGGTGATAACAAGAAAAAATAAAAATAATAAATCTCCATCAATAAAGGAACTGACAGATACGTTATAATAATAAATAGATAAATCCAGATGTAGCAAATATAAGCACACCATAAATAAGAGTGAAAAAGTGGATACACCATACATAGTAAAACTGCCTTAATAGTAAATAAGCACATGTTTATTTCTAGTGGGTGAGTGGAACCTAGCAAAGCTTTTACTTTTACCTCCTCTTTACGTTGTATAGAAATTTTTTTAAAAGATTTTTTTTATTTGGAGGAATGAAGTCTAATTTGAATAGTTTGCAACTTGAAAGGTTATTACTGCCTTTTAAGTTTATTTTTTCAGAGACATTTTTGCTTTAATTTGAATATATCCAAGAAGTGTCATTGACACGAAAGAATTACCGGAAACCAGAAAATATATTTCCTAATAACCCCAAAGCCTAGCAAATTACTGTGTTACAGAAAATAATCCCTTGTTTCTTCTCTCTAGCCACTGGCTTCAAGACCGGAAAGGGATTACCTGGTGTCTTCCAGCGACACCTGGCCGGATTTTTCATCCACGGTAATTTTACAGTGATCTCCAGACACCAGCTTATTGCCAGGGAATGAAAGGTCACAACCTAAAACAGAGAGAGGTACACACTAGATGTGACTGTGGGGACACAGTGCCCTTTGCTTAACCAAAGCATGTGGTTGAAAATCAGGACCCATGGTGTAGCACAGGAGGAGACAACTCCTAATCAGGCAAAATAGGAAGCAATTTTTAAAAAAGCATTTATGTATTAATCCAAAGTAAAGAGACAGGGACTGTGTCTTGAACCTTTCTGACTTCCCATTACCTAGAGGATACCGCCATCAACATCTCAGGCTCCTTGGTGACAATTTTACAACCACTGATAAAAGAAGAAGTTTAAAAAAATGAAGGGGCTTAGTTAAGTAATTCTTCAGCATCTTAACTCAGTCCTTAATTTCCTTTCTGTGTAACCTACAATTTCATAAATGATCACAAAATTGAAGCAATGACCAAGAGTCACAGAAAATATGACTGAGCACTTACAGACACACGAACATGCTTGAGAAAATTTAAAATGGAAGGGGGATACTTCTACATTATATCCTCATTAAATACAGGGGGGGATCCTTAAATACTTTGTTCCCTCCTTAAACCAGAGGAATAAAAGTTTGCAGGAGCTTTTTACTATATAATCAGGAATTTGCTTCTAAGACATTTACACTGTAGCTACTAAGGCTTATAGCTTTACTTTTAATAACCAAAAACGGGAAGCAATACAAGTGCCCATCAACTGACAGTGATTTAAAAACCAAACTGTGGGAAAAAAAACAAACTGTGGCACATCCAAACGGTGGAATACTACACAGCGACAAAGAGAAACAATTACGGAAACACACAACAGTCTGAAATGAATTTCAAAAGGACACTGTCAAAGGAAAGAAGCCATACACAGACTATAGTGGAATATTGTATGATTCCACTTAGATGACATTCTGGAAAGGCAGAATGATAGTGGCAGAAATTAGATAATGGCTGCCGGAGCTGCAGCGGGAGGAGGGGGCTGATCCAAAGGACCACCACGGAACTTTATGAGGTGATGGGAATGTTCTGCCGCTGACTGCAGTGGTGATTCCATTTCTCAACACTCACTGAACACCTATAAGGGATGAATTTTACCATGTGTGAACTATACCTCCCTAAATAAAGTGCAAGTACTAAAAATCTTATTTGTACATTATGGGAAGTGCTTTGTGACATTTATCCAAGGTAAAGTTCCTCCGTTCTCAGGACCTTCCCAGATCCTGCTTTGTCCCACAAAAAGCAGGACAGTTTCTTTGCAGCCCCAGACCCAGCACTAACCACCGTGTCATCGGAATGGGATTTTAACAAGCTTCTCCACACCAGAACACGAGCATCCTAATTTGGATCCAAGATACCCTGTGCTTAGTTCTATTCTTGGCATTTGCCCTGTGTGTCATTCAGTTGGTTAAATCTGTCACATGGCTGGTGCAGACTGCTGCCACTGCCTGAGAATGGGAGCTCTGGGGGAAGGGGCGGTCTTCCACTTTCCTTCCCACGCATCAACTCAGCTCTCCGTTTTCCTCGGAACAATGCCTCATATGTAGCGGGCATGTTACTGTTTTAAAATAAGTATAACCACGTTCTACAACTCTTACAGAATGTTTGTGTGTCCCCAGAATTCCTATGTTAAAGGCCTGAACCCAATATGTAAAGACAGGGCCTGCAAGGGGGCAATAAAGAAAGGTTAAATGAAATCATTAGGGCCAATACCCTTATAAGAGGAGGAAGGGGAAGAGATACCAAAGCCCTGTCTAGCCTGTGAGGACGAACAAGGTCTGCAATCCGGGACAAAGACCCTCACCAACTAACAAACTGACTAGCACCTTAACCTTGGACTTCTCAGACTAAACAACTGTGAAAAATGAATTTCTGTTGCTTAAGCTTCCTGGTCTACGGCGTTTTGTTATAGCAGCCTGAGCAGACTAACACTGCAACTTCTATTTTGCCAGAAAGGTAAATACATTCACCAAAAGAATTAGGATTAATTCAACAACCTCTTTTTGCTCCTTGTATTAACATGTAAAATGATACACAACACTGCGTTATAATAACAATGGCTAACATTATCTGCTAACCCTAAGCCAGGTTCCTTTTAAGCGTTTCCTACTTTTTTTTTTTAATGTTTTCTATTTATTTTTGAGAGACAGAGAGAGACAGTCTGAGGGGAGGATCATAGAGAGAGGGAGACACAGAATCAGAAGCAGGCTCCAGGCTCTGAGCAAGCTGTCAGCACAGAGCCAGATGCGGGGCTTGAACCCACAAACCATGAGATCATGACCGGAGCCAAAGTCAGAAGCTCAACGGACTGAGCCACCCAGGCGCTCCTACATTTCCCACTTTTGATCTCAACTATCCTTCAGGGACTCTAGGAAGGAGGTACAAAGCCCTTGGTCCAGACCAAGTTATGTGATGCTGTCAGGTTGAAAATGGGGTGCTTCTGCTCTTCACCAAACTTCCTAAGACCTCAATTAAAGGCAATTAATGCATTTCTCAAAACTTTCCAAAAACATGTAAATACATTCAAAATTGTAAAACAAACAAACCTAATTTGACATTGGGATTTAAGACTACAGAACAAAACAAAACAAAACAAAAACACAACCCAGTAACGACAACAAAACTAAAACCAGGAGCAGGCACATCATAAGGGGAAAAATAAAACCAAAATGTAATTGTTTTTATTTTATTCTATTATCTTCATTTTTTTAAAAAACCATAGTCCTTGGCCTTTTTAAAATTCGACTATCGTAAACTATAGAAAAACTATTTGCTTTTCAACAAACTTTCACATTCTCTCTTTTTTAAAAAGTAAAATCAGAAACAAAAAAATAGACTCAACCACTGCTGGTCACCCGAGGGCCGGTGGGTGGGGGCTGGGGGAACTAGGTGATGGGATTGAGGAGCCCACTTCCGGTGATGAGCTCGGAGCGACGTGCAGAATCGCTGGATCACTCACTATATTGCACACCTGGAACTAAACACTGTACGTCAGTTATACTGGAATTTAAAAAATTAAAAATTTATAAAATCAGAGTGACGACTTACTACTTTTCAGACAAAATACATTTTTTGGTCGACTGGACCAGTGCATTTCTTTCCCTGTAGGAAAGCTACCAGGGAGGTCAAATTGCCAGACGGCCACTTAGGAGTTTAAAGGCAATTCAGTGTGGAGAGTGACCACATTTTCTCACCTAGCTGCCTGACTCTGTTCAGTCCCAAGGTTCCCAGGCTCATTCAATCAACGGATATTTGAGAGGGCAACTCTTTAAGCTGGGACATGAGATGTTTTTTAATGGAGCTATGTACGGGCTATAAATTTCCCTCTGAGCACTGCTTCAGCTGCATCCCCTAAGTTCTGGCAGGTTATACTTTCACCAAGGTATTCTCTAATTTCCCTTCTTATTTATTCTTGCGACCCTTGGTTGTTTACGTGTGTTGTTTAATTTCCACACTGAATTCTCCAGTGTTCGGATACTGGCTATAACTTCATCCCACGGAGGTCAGAGAAGATGCTTCCTGTAGTCATGAACTTGAGAAGACTGCATTCTAATACTCGGGGTAGATTAAGTTAATGCACCTACTTCAGAAAGTTGTAATGAGAATCCAGTCATCCGCAGGAAGCCCTGAGAAGTGACCGGGCAGACCGGTATACGAATAAACTGCAGCTCTTAACAGGGAAAACTGGCGAGCACAGCGGGCCCCGCCCAGGAGCCTCCCGCCGCCCGGGAGCGGTCTCGCCCGGCGCCCGCCCCCGG
>NC_043713.1:89166951-89207544 GCF_006229205.1 Suricata suricatta
CCCACCGAGGCGGCGGCTAGAGCGGAAGCGGGAGCGGCCGCCGCGGGTGGGGTGTGGGGGCCGGCGGAGCGTGCGCAGACGCGAGGCCGCGGGCCCGAGCGCCTTGTTTGGTGAAGGCCCGGCGTCTTCGTGGGCAGAGATCTCGGAAGTAACTGCGGGCGGCGCCGTGTGAAGTCGGGGCCAGGGGACGGCGTTCCTGGGGGGCTGGGCGCCCGCGACGAACTCTCAGAGCCGTGTGGGAAGCGCGGACGCTTTGTAAGTGCTCGAAGCGACGCTCTGCCACACTAATGACGAGACAAGTGACGAGATACATCGGCACTTTCGGACGCCGATTGTCGCCCGCGGGGGCGCGAGACCGGGAAGTTCGGTAATGCGCCGGGAGAGCGCGGCCTCGGAGAGCACGCGCGGCCGCACGGCCGTCGCCGGGGATCCGGAAGGCCGGGGACAGCGGCGGCGCCGGCGGAAGAGCCTGTGAGTCCGGGGAGCGGCGGGGAAATCGTTCGCGGTATTCTCCTCTGCGTCGCTTAAATTACATAACTGTAATGTTTTCCTTTTTTAATTTATTACCTTCTCTCTTAAGTAAAAGAAGCAGATGTTCTCTCTGTGAGTATTTTGTGGGCACGGAGGTCTCCGCTTGCTCTCCGAACCGGGGCCGAGCCCGGTCCTGGGACCTCTTTCGGGGTCCCCGGCAGTGTGCACCCGCCGACCCTTCGCGCAACTGGGCGGAGACGGAGCCGAGTGGACAGGCCCAGGCTTCTGGGGTGACAGGACTGGGGACAGATGAGTGAGGCCAGGACGAAGGCACCTGTCAACTTAGCCTTAGTAAAGTGCGCCTGTCCCACTGGCCTCAGATTCGGACACTGGAAAGGCCAGAGTTAAAAATTCTTACGAAATTTGGTTTTGCGGCGCCTGGGTGGCCCCCAGGCTTGAGCATGGGACTCCCGATTTCAGTTCAGGTCGTGATCCTCTCTCTTAACTCTCTCGCCCCTCCTCTCCTTTCCCCTCTCACGCTCCCTCCCTCCCTCCTAAAAAAATTTTGTTTTGGATGTAAAAATAGCAAAATAAAGCACCCGATTGGACTCTTTGTTGGGGACGGTATCGACGTGGTTGGTCTTTTTGTGCAAGATCGTAGCTTTTCTAGACCTGCAGCGTCTCGGCTTCGGTGACTGGCAACTCCTCGCAGGGAAACTTACCAGATTCTTGACATTCCGATCTTCCCCGATTCCAGCAGAACATAAATTGTGAGTTATTGATTCCTTAAAATGATTTAATGTTATCCTGAACAAAACACATTGAGGCCAATAGCGATTACTCACGTATTTCTGTTTTGAGGCTGTACCCCAGGAAAGTGAAGGGGGTTTTCCTCTTAAATTTGCTTACTTCATCAGAGAAAGTCTTATTGACTTATTTAGCATATTTGCTTCATTGAGTTTGTACAAGTGTGTAAAAAAAAAAAAAGGATTCAGGGTTCAAAAATAAAAATTATAGTGGTATCAAAACGTATCCACAAGTAGGTATGCCCTTCCCTAACTGGAGGGATGGGTGGTGGGCAGCCACCCAAGAGCAGGAGCCACAGAAGATAGTCAGCTAGTCTTCTGGAGGGCAAAACACTCCACAACCCCACTGAGCCCCGGAAGACATCCCTAGTTACAGCACAATGTCATCCAGCCAGGACCTTATCTAAACCCAGTAAAGTAACGTTTCTTGTCACCTACAACATATTTCAGCTTTTAACTGCTATAATGTCGAGGGCGACATGAAAAAACTTGTCATAATAATGGAATATAACTGCAGTATGGAAACACCTCTTTTAATGTTATAGGAAAATGCATCTGGAAAGGTCCAACCTGGAAAATCGCGGATACTCCTCAAATCTGGCAGACTTGGTCAAGAGACAGCACGCTTCCTAACCCGTGGCATCCAACCCCAAAAGTAGGCAGGGCCAGCTGAGGTGGAGTAACGGGCCAGTGACTGAAAGTAAGCACAATTTCCAAAAGCAATCTGCTGCAGCTGGAAAGCATGCCTAGACGATAAAGCCACAGAACCCGTGAAAATCGGAGCCAGGGCGCCTTCCATGGACAAGAATTTTCGTGCAGTAATCTCTCCCTCTAGTCTCCAGGACCCTTGAGAAAGTCCCTTTCTTTGCTTTTTTCCCACCTAACATTAAATCATGCACCTTTTCCAGGTTTTGAAATCTCCATGAAACACACATTTTACGAGCTGCTTAGTATTCCACTGGAAAGATATACAATAATTTAACCATTTCCTTCCTGTGTGAGATTTAGGGTGTTGCCAAGCTGTAAGCGTAATAGACACTATTTCATCAAAGTTCTCATACAAGGTCTTTGAATGCATGCGGGGCCCAATCTTTAGGACAGATTACTGGAAATGGAATTACGCTTCACAAAAGACTGCGGACATTTCCAAGGCTGTGAATGCTGGTGGTTGTGAGAATTCACAATGTCACTGACAGTGTAGAAAAGCACCCACCAAGTGTTTAATATTTAGCTTTTGTTGGAAAAAATTTTTTAAGTTTATTTATTTTTGAGAGAGAAAGAGCACACGCAGGGGAGGGGCAGAGAGAGGGAGGGAGAGAATCCCAAGCAGGCTCTGTGCTGTCAGCGCACAGTCTGACATGAGGCTCAATCTCACGAACTGCAAGGTCATGACCTTGGTTAGTTACACAGGTGACACAAGGGAGGAGAAGGTGCAAAAGCAGGAATTCGTGATCCTCACTCAGCAGGGGGACAGGAGGAGGAGATCACCGGGTCCCCAGTCCGGGGTCAGCCGGCGGGAGCTGCAGCCACAGCATGTCTACTTAGGACCTGCCGGAGTGACAGAGGACATGTGCCCACTGCTGGAGGTCACCTGAGGCCCAGATGGAAGAAATCCCTTGTTTTATTAGTCTCAAACCCTTCAGTTTCCCTTCAGCCTCCCCAGGCTCATCTGGAAGCGCTGTGGGGCAGCCTTCCCCGCCCCGGGAGCAGAGCAGGGAAGGGGGGAAGGAATGGGTCTGAGGACCAGGCAGGGCCACGCACTGTCGTCTGGCACCCGCCCTTCTCACCCTCCTGTGATTCACACGTGACCTTACGATAATAGCGTGGTCCTGCCGGTCACGAAGGGGCCAATCATACAATGACACTCTCCTCCCCAACAAGAGAAAATACAGAGTCCCAGGGGTCCTCGCTTAGATCTCAAGCCTGGGATCTCTCTGCACAACGTGACTTTTCTTAATCTCATGACCGAGGAACTAAGTTATAAAACAAAACTTCACCAATGTTTCATATCAAAACAAAAAATAGGGAAGGAAAATTTGGTGAAACATAACAGAAGTAGATGCAGCAGGTACCGTCGCCGTAAAATGCTGGTTCATAAATTTCTTTTTCTGCCACCTGTTCCACCTTATGCTTGCCACAAGCGAGCCACTGGTGAGTTGAGTTCTTCCCTCCTGGGGAAACCCAAGTCTTCATGGCTGAAGATAGAATTTCTAGGAGTCCTGTCTTCATGGCTGCTTTTGTTTCCCATGGGAACTCACAGTCATATAGGAAAAGACTAAAAGGCTTGTCAGGGGTGCCTGGATGGCTCCGTCAGTTAAGTGTCCGGCTGCAGCTCAGGTCATGATCTCTCAGTTTGTGGGCTCGAGCCCCGTGTCGGGCTCTGTGCTGGCAGCTCAAAGCCTGGAGCCTGCTTCGGATTCTGTGTCTCCCTCTCTCTCTGCCCCTCCCCTGCTCATGCTGCCTCTCTCTCTCTCAAAAATAAAACATTAAAATTTTCTTAAAGGCTTGTCAGTGACTCTGTCGGGCTCCGTGCAGAGCCCCCTGGCCCCAACCATGTACCAGCAATGCCCTAATTCTGTGCATTAAACAGTCCAGCAGGGACCTCCTTCTCTCTCTTCTTCTCTGTTGATTTCCTGGCACAAGACTCTCAAAACGGTGTCAAGGACCTGTAGTTGTGACGTTTGATAGGAGCCCAAGGTGCAAGGACAGAGGGCAGCAACCACCCCTGAACAACTCCCCGCATCCCCCTCGCCACTCTCCTCACAGTGTCTTCCGGCCAGACTCCCGCTGCGTTCCTCACAGTGGTTGATGTTTTCAAGACTGAACCTCATCAAAGCCAGACAACAAATACTCATGTGACACTTCAAAATAACAAAGATTGCCCCACGTGGGCTGCATGAGAAATTTGGGGTCCAGGCCATCTCCCAAAGCAGCACTGCGTTAACCTAAGCCCTAACTCTTAATTGTGATACAGCCCCATATACAAATAACATGTGCTCTCAGATATGGAATCTAAAGACTGCAGTCCACAAGGCTCCCTTTGTCTGACGAAAACTAGTTTTTCTGTAATTCTAACTCTTACAGTCATTCAGGAAAGGATTCTGACACTGTCAGGCATTACCCAGGAGAGGAATTACTAAACATTCTAAACAGAGGGAGGGGGGACATGCATAATAGAAGGTTCCAACAAAGCCAACTTTCTTGTGTTAGCAAACAAGAAAATCACACATATAGGCAGTGATACAAGGCTCCGAATTTCACCACACTCAAGACAGGCTTTTGGCATTTTCAAATACATTATTTAAAATTTTGGGGTACCTGAGGGGTGCCTGGGTGGCTCAGTCAGTTGAGCTTCCAACTTCAGCTCAGGTCATGATCTCAGGAGTTCGAGCCCCAAATCGGGCAGACAGCTCAGAGCCTGGAGCCTGCTTCAGACCCTCTGTCTCCTTCTCTCTCTGCTCCTCCCCAATGTGTATGGGCTCGCTCTGTCTCTCTCTCTCTCTCTCTCTCTCTCAAAAATAAACATTAAAAAGAAAAAGAAATGCCCCTGAAAAATAATAGGAGGATATGTCTTATGAGTATTTTATTTTTACCAGGTCCATTTCTCATATGTTTAGGTGCTGAGCGATGCAATTCAGAGCTTTCCGTTTGCTCACTTAGTCATATGCTAACTTGCATTCTCACCTTTGCACATTTAATGTGAACAATAATCTGGATATAAGTGGTGCCTCAGAAGAAGCAGGAGACTTTACTGAAAAATTCCAGCTTCTATGATTGAACACAGAGCATGGTAAGCATTCCCGAGCTCACTTACAGATGTCAAAAAGTACCTGGCAATATAGCTTAAACTATTTGTTAAATAATAACTAGTCATTTGGTCTGGCTTATCTTCTCTTATGGTACAAGACAAAGATATACATTGTGCAGCACTCTTGAGAGATGCTGTGCTATGGACCTGACATGTACTGTGTTCACAGGTTAGTTTCACGTATGCACTGAAATTATACAAACCCGTGACGCGCAGCCGTACTCAGGAACGTAAGCCCCATGTCTGTCTGAAGCAGCGGGCTTTCCACTTGGCTGACGTGAGTCCTGAACGTGTTCATACACAGACGTGTCTTTAAAGCTTCATATGCTCATCATTTAAAATTGAATATATAATCTTTTCTTTAAAAGATGCAATACCATGGTTGGAAATTGATTTTTTTTAACATTTCTACGGACAAATTTTCCCACATTCACTTAAATCACGGTTTTTGTCCTCAATATGGGTAATTTGATTTACGATGAGACTAGACTGTGTGCTGAGCGCCTCTCCCTACGGCCTTTCCCACACTCGCTGCACACGCAGCCTTCCTCTCCCCTCCCGGTGTCTCGACGTTTAAGCAAGTAGAACCTCCAGCCAACGACCTTCCTGCACTCATGGCATTCACAGAATTTCTATAAATGTGCTTTATGAAAGAGAGAGAAGTGTGATTATTTTCTTAAAACTTTCTCACATTCACTCTATTTCTAGGTTTTCGGCTCTGTGAGTTCTCTGATGTACCGTGAGGTATGATTTCTGGGAAAAAGCTTTCCCACGAGTACTGCGTCCATAGGGCTTCTCACCTGTGTGAGTTCGCTGATGTATGATGAGCTGTGACTTCCAAGTAAATGCTTTCATACATTCCTTACACCCATAGGGCTTTTCTCCTGAGTGAGTCTTCTCATGTCTAAGGAGGGTGCCTTGCCACTGAACTTGTGTGCTTCCCCACACTCGCTGCATCCATGCGGCTTCTCCCCTGAGTGGGTTCTCCAAGGTCGACGGAGACCTGACTTCTCTCTGTAAGGCTTTCCCACATTCACTGCATTTCTTGGGCTTTTCATCTGTATGGGTTCTCTTATGAGTAATAAGTTGTGCTTTCCCACTAAAGCCTTTCCCACATTCACCGCATGCATGGGGTCTCTCTCCTGTGTGACTTCGGTGGTGAGCGATGAGCTGTGATGTCTGAGAGAAGACGTGACCCTCACTGCATCACAAGGTTCCGCTCCTGTGTGAGTCTCTGGTGTGTGACGAGATGTGACTTCCGAGAGAAGGCCTTCCCCCACTCACAGCCATACATGTTTTCTCCCGTGTGAATGGGCTGCTGTGTCACCAGGTGTGGCTTCTGGGAAAAGGCTCTGCCACATTCACTGCACGTAAATGGTCTCTCCCCTGTGCGTGTTCTCTGATGTACAACGAGTCGTGACTTCTTGCTGATGACCTTCCCACGGTTGTTACATTCATAGCATTTTGATCCAACATGAGACTCTTCGTGTTCGGTATAGAGAAAGGGTTTCTCCTATCTATTGAACTAACCAGGTTTCCTTCTTCCACAGTTTCCAGTCTCAGTAAATAAGTCTAACGTGTATTTCAAATGTTTTCCATCTGAGACACCCTTATTGGACTTTTGCTTTAAAGGTGCAAGGTTCATGCGGGACTGAAATGTTTTTCTGCTTGCATTAGTTTCATGGACTTGTTCCGATTTTTTAACCCTGTCTTGGATTTCTTGGTGCCAAGCTTCATAATCATCAACTTTCCAGTATTTTAGAAAAGAGAATGATGAACACATTTGTGAATTTAATAACTGTGAACCAGATGAACCAGAAGCACAGAAACAATCATGCACAGCTATACAGGTTTGGGAATTAAAATTACTCTCATGGAAACTGAGGTAGAAAACCAAAAATAGATACAGAAAAGGGGGGAAAAACTTGGACTAAATAGGTTTCTCAAGACCATGATATAATAATCTGTCCTAAGCAAAGGTAGGGTTCATTTGAGCACAGTCAGCATTAAAAGGTTGCACTAGAAGGAAGGAAATGATGAGACCAAAGTTATTCCTTTGGTTACAGGCATAGGAGTAAACTTCCATAAAAGAAATCAAGGAAAGAACAGAAGAAACGATCATAGGTATGTAATAGTAATCTGAGGCCCTTAACAACGAAAGAGGAAAGAAAATAGGAGGGAATTAGGATGATGAAAAGAAAAAATCACAATGAACTCTTGGTATAAGAGAAGAGAAAAGGGATCTATCAGCAAGATATGCTCGTGGTGTGGGAGGGAAAAAGCACACACTTGGCCTGACGTGAGAAGGATTGAGTGCCTCAGTACAGACCAGAGAAGCGTGGCTCACTCTAAAACCAAAGCACAGACGGACAGATTATCCTCATATGGACAAGTGACATATATAATATCTGGCTATCTGAGAAGCTCATATCCGTGGTCCTGAGTACCTTCTAAATGTTTAGTGACTTCAAAAATTATCTAAACAACATTTCAAAGGTGCCCACCCTTCACTGTTTTTACATCCACTGTGAACTGCCATGGATTCATTCACTCATTCATTCATTCATTCATTCATTTAATTTTAGAGAAAGAGAGAGAGAGCAGGGGACGGGCATAAGGAGAGGGGGAGAGAATCCCAGCAGGCTCAAGGCTCATCTCAGAACCCAATGCAGGGCTTGATCACATGACACTAGGATCATGACCTGAACCCAAATCAAGAGTCAGATGCTCAACCAAATGGGCCCCCCAGGCGCCCCTAAACTGGCATTGAAATTCCACCATCTCACATGTGACTCACCTGCAAAGCTCCTGCTTGGGACCTCTTCACCTATTCTGCATGGCTGCTCTCGCTCCGGTTGGAAGGTCACATCTGGTTTGATAAGTCGAAACCCTGTATATGAAAAATCACACATGACTTGAGTCCAATGGGCTCAGGCTTCTAAGAATAAATAAATGTGCAGTTTCAGAGGCTGTGCAATGAGGCCTTCCATCTGGGATGTGAGTGCACAAACCCTCAAGACAAAAGAGGGCTAAGAATTTGTGAATTTTTTGCACACTCCACAGGTCCTGGTTTATAGTAAAAGAACAGGAAACGACAAGTGCCTGGGCGGAGGCTGAGTTTGCACAAGATGTCCTTACCCAGGACACGAGGCTGCTCGCGTTCTCCAACATCACATTTCTGTACAAGTTTTTCTGAGCGGAGTCCAGGAGCTGCCACTCATCCCGTGTGAAGTTCACAGCCACATCCTCAAATGACAATGACCCCTGAAAGAGCATGTTCCTACTGAACCTGAAAAAACGGACACCAGATAACTGTCGGGGCCCAGGAGGCCAAAACCCTCCCGCACAGCGCACACGTGGCTTCTGTTCATCCTGCCTGTGATTTTCTCGTTGCTTTGCAAAGAGACATATACTTTTAGGCTTTGAATCAACTTGGGTCAGTCAGTAACTCCAGCCCTCCCTTACTTTGTCTGCCAAAGATTTGCTTGTTAATGGATGAGCATCTTACCCTTGAATAACTGATGAAGGGCCTTAAGGAATGTAAATCTCCTCCTAGAATTCTTCAGGCTCATCTTCCGCTTGGAGCCAGACTATTATTAGGGAATCCCTCTCTCGTAATGACTTGATTGTTCCTGTTATTTACTACTGTCTTGATCAAAATTACCTTTTCCGGAGCATGTCTTTATTTCAGGGATCTTGAACTACGTAACCATTAAAGAAATGATGTAATCACCCATAGTATATAAGACCCTGGCTATCTTAATAAAGTGTGGCTTTTCCACCATCCACGTTGTCTGTCTTGTCAGTCTTGTCTGTCTTCTTTCTTCGAGATATTGCGCCGACACCAACCCCCTACTCGGGACCTTTCGACTGGGGTGCGTGGGCTGGTCCCCCGCAGATAATAAAGGAAAGGTGGGAAGACCCTGGAGCAGGAGCCCCCAGGAACCGTCATGCAGATGTGCCCAGTTCCCAGTAACGAATCGGAATTGTTCTGAGCTGGAGGCCAGTTCCCACTGTTCTTGTCTCTCCCACATCTAGAGTCAGTCGTGGGACAACGTGCTGGCCATGGGATCTACAGGTGTGTGAGGGCCATTGGCGGGGCGGCGCTGCTTTCAGATAAAAGAGAGAGATACTGGTAGTACCCCCTTCCCCTCTACCCTCCCTCCTGCTTTCACTGCAGGCATCACCCTGGGAGCTGCTGCAGCCACACTGCGCTGTGAGACAACGTGCGTGACGGACGGCAGAGCAGAAGCCTGGGGACATCCTTAGTCCTCCCGATACCAGTCGTGTGCGTGCCGGCCAGGACCAGCTGGCTAGTTCCGGGCGTCTTGCAGCCTTATTATCAGAGCTCCCACTATTTGTAAATGAAGTCATCCCTGATACTTTGATTTCGACCATTCTTATCAGGATTCAATATACAGGCTCTTTATCGTATACCGAGTTTTGCGTTAAACCTTATTCGAGAACTAGAAGTCTTTTAAAAATCCTGTAGTGTTTTAGGTAAGAGAGTATGACCTAGAATGTTTCTTGACCCACAAGTGTGTGAGGTGCCACTCCAGTGTCGTCAGCACGAAGGTGAACAGGATTCACTCTGTCCTCACTGGGCCCTCAGTCTTGTTCGCTCGGTCAAGTCACCACAGACGCCTGGGCCAAAGAACACACGTGGGACACCCACACGGTAAGGGGTTGTCATTACTCCTTAGAGTGCCCAAAATGAAAACTTGGCAATATCTAGAGACGCCAAGAATGTGTATGAATGCCGGTGTGTTGGTACAGAGTCACCTTCTGTGCGCCCGCAGTGGGGACAGCCCTCTTCCGTGCGCCCACAGTGCCACCCGCTGGGCTCACCCCTCAGAGCAGGGGGGCTGCAAAGTGCCAAGCCCAGCCCAATGCTTCGATGTTCAACTAAAGCTTCTTGAAAGCCGGCCTCCAGCCGGCCGTCCCGGGCCGACCCCTGACTCGCGCACAGGACCGCAGCCATGTGAGCAGGCAAGGCAGGGAGCGCACGGCCGGAAAAGCCTAAAATATTCACCTCCTGCTCCTGCCTTAGAGACTTTCTGCTACGTGTGGACCCGGCAACAAATACATCAGTGTTAAAACAGCAAATCTGAGGGGCGCCTGAGTGGCTCAGTTGGTTAAGCATCCCACTCCGGCTCAAGTCAACAGTGTGTGGGTTTGAACCCCATGCCGGGCTCTGTGCTGACAGCTCGGAGCCTGAAGCTGCTTTGGATTCTGTGTCTCCCTCTCTCTCTGCCCCTCCCCTGTTCATGCTCTGTCTCTCTCTCTCTCAAAAATAAACATTAAAAAAATTTTAAATAAAACAGCGAATCTGAAAATGCTCAACATCTACTGACAATTAAATAGGTAGTGACGAAGCAAATAGTGGATCAGCCGGCAGTGGAAATACACGAATTACACAGATTTACACAGAACATGGATGAAACTTAAAAACACTTGTGGGAGCGGCTGGGTGGCTCCGTCAGTTACGTGTCTGATTCTTGATTGTGGCTCAGGTCTTGATCTCATGGTTCGTGGGATCAAGCCATGTCAGGCTCTGCGCTGACAGTGTGAAGCCTGCTTGGGATTCTCTCTCTCTCTTTCTCTCTCTCTCTCTCCCTCTCTGCCCTGTCTGCTGCCTCAAGATAAATAAATAAACACTAAAAAAAAAAAAGAATGAAGACAGAATAGGATCTCTACTTCCAGCTAAACATAGGAAGATGCAGAAGACCCTGCTCCTGTGAACCTGTAATGACACTTTCCTACAGGCGAGTAGAGACTTGTGGACACACAGTTCTGAGGACTTCCAAGTCAGAAAGAAGAAAGCCCTGGACAGATTAGCAGGGAGCTGCGCCAGGGGCTACACCTGGGCGAGGTGAATCCCAACAGGCTTCACTCTCTGGAGTCCAGCGCGGGGCTTGATCCCAAGAACTGTGAGATCATGACCCGAGCCAAAATTAAGAGTTGGATGCTTAATCGACTGAGCCACGCAGGTACCCCTAGAGTCTTTTTTTTTTAATGTCAAGTTTTTATTTAAATTCTAGTTAACACGTATGGTAAAGTTGGCTTCAGGTGTGTGTAGTGATTCACACTAAACACAGAACAAGGGACATGAGCCTGAGGGACTTACCAGGGATGTGGAGAAATTAACCAAGCCATGGACAAGGATGAGGCCTGGGGAGAAAAACGGACCTGGAAGTGTGCTCAGCCCAACAATTTCCACTCCACTCTCTCGTGCTGGAAAGCCACCTTCATTTAAAGCTCAAACTGGGTTTTCTATAGACCCTAAACAGGCTTTCAATGGGTGATGGGTATTAAGGAGGGCACCTGTGATGAGCACTGGGTGTGGTATGCAAGTGTGAATCACTACACACACCTGAAGCCAACTTTACCATACGTGTTAACTAGAATTTAAATAAAAACTTGAAATTAAAAAAAAAGACTCTAGACTCTAGGGGTACCTGCGTGGCTCAGTCGATTAAGCATCCAACTCTTAATTTTGGCTCGGGTCATGATCTCACAGTTCTTGGGATCAAGCCCCGCGCTGGACTCCAGAGAGTGAAGCCTGTTTGGGATTCTCTAGCTCTCTGCCCTCCCCTGCTCCCGTGCACGCCCTCTCTCTCTCAAAATAAATAAACTTTTCAAAAAGACTGTAAACAGACTAACAAGGACTCAAATAGTGGGTTATGCAGAAGGAACCCCACAGCATTAATAGCAGCATTTGACCAAGCAGTCATTGTCTCTGAAAGTGAGGAAGGGAGAGAGCAATGCGGTGTGTGTGTGTATGTATGCAAAATAGATAGCAAACAGAAAACAAGAACATCAATTTCATTTTTTAAAATGTTTTTAAAGTTTATTTATTTTTGAGAGAGACAAAGATAAGAGTGTGAGGGGGGAGGGGCAGAGAGAGAGGGAGACATAGAATCTGAAGCAGCTCCAGGCTCCGAGCGGTCAGCACAGAGCCTGACGCCAGGCTCGAACCCACAAACTGCAAAATCATGACCTGAGCCGAAGTCAGATGCTTAATCCACTGAGTCACCCAGGCATCCTATGAACATCAGTTTCATTTTTAAATAAAGGCATGAAGAAAAGAGGACAGTGATTCTAACCATTCATGAAATGAATAATTCAGCAGAGTTTCTCCTCAAAATACAACAAAATAGTTCATTTTAAGCTCATGATGTTGAGAGTTCTAAATTGTTAATATATGTAAATGCCTTAGAACTATGACTGGCACGTAATCATTTAGTAAATGCTAGTTAGTGCTCTTACTATTACAGGACATGCTTATGGAGAAAATCAGAAAATACATATCAATTAACAATTATTATACATAATCCCACTACTTCAAACGTACCTCTCTCATAGGGTGTTAGAAATCATGCTGACATTATTACAAAATTGTGATCTTACCATCTTCTTAAATTTTTGAATTGCGTTCTATGCTATATAGTAAACCCACTTTCAAACCAACAAATATAACTGTAGACTTGTGATTATGTTGTATAAAAACTCAGTCAATTTTCAACCAACATCTGATATCCAGGCATCCCTCGTCTTCAATCACTGACCCTAAGGCCACCCAGTCCTTAGCCTCAAAGACCTCCCGGAGAATTCCACGGCTCACTAATCACCCACCTGCAAAAGCCCCTTCCCCACCTCCTCCACCAATTGTACTCCCAACCAGCCCCATGAGTCCCCGTCACCAGATAGTTGGCCCCTCACTGACTCCCACAACCCTGTCACTTACACCAATAAGCCCCTCATTCACCCTCAAACTTATTAACCCCCACAGGCTTCCCGATGACTCCTCCCACTCTCTCCTCAATTGTCCAAATCTACTATGTCTCCCAATTACAGCCAAATGTCTACCAACCTCTGACCTCCATCTCCAGCAACCAAGTCATTCACCCCATAGTTCCACAATCACTACTCTTTGTTTTGCTTTCTTTTTTTTAAGGTGGGCTCTGCGCCCAACCTGGGGCTTGAGCTCACAACCCTGAGATCAATAACTGCACACTCCACTGACTAAGCCAGCCAGGTGCCCCAATACCCTTCTAATGATTGATACCCAGGCCTTCCTAATCATTCAGTCATTCCTAGTGTCGCCAGTTCCTCACCCATCAGGCATCCTAATCCTGATCTCTGGATTCCCCAGGCCCCGATGTAAACTAATCCTACCGTGAGCCTATAATTAGTGGCACACACAGCGCGCCCCACACCTCCGCTGGTTTCCCAAACCACTCATCCCTGAGGCACAGTAACAACTTAATGAGAAAAATCCTCCTCCGGTCATGTCCCCCACTCACAGAGCTCTTGCAAATCCCAGCAATCCCTAAACCACACAAAACCCCAATCTGTCACCCCGAAAATATTCAACTTCCTGGTCCTTCCAACTATTAAATTCCATTTGCCCTTCACTAGTCCCACCAGGCGCCCAATATTGGCACTCCACGGTTGCCCCAATCACGGACACCTCGAAGGCGCCCCAAGTCCACATCACGGATACCTACCTTGAAACCAACTCAGGCCTGCGGCCCTGATCTTTCGCTCCCCGAAGGTGGCTTTAAGGCACGAAAGCTTTAAATCCCTAATTCGGTCCCACCACTGTTTGCAGACCCCCCAAACACCGCCCTAAGCGGTCCACAACCACCCTTTGCTCCACGCCTGTACTCAAGACTCACTGCACCCTGCCAGGGTCCCCCACGCCACCCCGCCAACACTCATCCAGACAGGCCTCCGATCACTCACCGCCCTACCCGTCACTGTGCCCACGGGCCCCTTCAGCGGGCGTCGGCTCCCTCCGGCTCTCAGCCTTCTCCGTCCAGCGCCCTCCCCACAGGCTCAGTCACCCCTCCCTGGAGTCCCCTTTTCCGATCCTGCCCGACCGCCTCGCTGCCCCAAACCCCAGTGGCCCCACGCGCTGCTCCGACCCGCAGAACGCACACCGGGGGCCCGCGGGGCCCGCGAGGACACCAAGGCCGCCCCAGCCTCGCAGCTCGCCCGCTCCCTACACTCGCCCACTCCGGCCAATAGCCCCGAGACTCGCTGGGCCCAGCGAGGAAGCGTGCGCGCAGAACTACATTTCCCAGAGTGCCGCTCGCCCCAGAGCTACATCTCCCAGGGGGCTCCGCGGCGCGCCCGGCCAGAAACTCCTAAGGTTTTTCTCAAGTTCTCGGGTTGCAGGGCGCTGGTTGAGGGGTCCGCAGATGAACAAATACGGGAGTTGGTAGTTTCTCGTTCCTTCCAGCAATCTGGAGTTCTGAGCTCCATGGAACATGCCACTCTGGATCTCAGGGTTGTGAGTTGAGCCCCACTTCGGGTGTAGAGAGTAAAAATAAAATATTAAGGAGTGCCTGGGTGGCCCAGTCCATTAAGCCTCCAACTCTGGATACCCGCTGAGGTCATGATCCCAGGGTCCTGAGAACAGAACCCACATTGGGCTCTCCGCTGAGCCTGGATCGTGCTTAGGATTCTCTCTCCCTCTGCCTGTCCCCTGCTTGTGCACGCGCGCTCTCTCTCAAAATAATTATTAAAGTTAAAAACTAAAATCCTTAGGGGCGCCTGGGCGGCTCAGTCGGTTGAGTATCCACTTAGGCTGAGGTCTTATCTCGAGATTCGTGAGTTGGAACCCCACGTCGGGCTCTGTGCTGACAGCTCGGAGCCTGGAGCCTGCTTGGGATTCTGTGTCTCTCCCCCTCTCTGCCCCTTCGATGATATGCTCTGTCTCTGTCTCTCATGATAAATAAACATTAAACACACACAGGAAACACTAAAATCCTTAAAATAAAAAGGGGGTGGGGGGCCTGGGTGGCTCAGTCCGTTGAGTGTCTCAGTTCAGCTCAGGACATGGTCTCACAGTTGGGGAGTTGGAGCCCTGCATGGGGCTCACTGCTGTCAGTGCAGAGGCTGCTTGGAACTCTCCCTCTACCCCTCCCTGCCCTCACTTTCTCAAAAACAAATTAACAAATTAAATCTTTGGGGGTGGGGGGTAAGACAGGAGAGGAATCCAAGGATAACGGCGTCTCCCATGGGCAGAGCACTTGACATGTGGTATGGAATCCAGGCCTGGTTCTGTACTGACCATGTGGTTTAATGGGGATTCGGATTAGCACAGGGTAGATGTGAGTAAACCTTCGTACACGGTGTGCCTCATCTCTACTTTCCTTTGAAGCTGTGCTCTTGGTATCACTAAACTATAAGTATCCTACTCTTTTAAGCCTCAAGGGATTCGGAGAGTCCTTAGTTTATTAAAAAACAAAACAAAACAAGGCCGTTTTACCTCTGCACAGACCCAGACCCCCAGCTACGTGAGCCAAGGCCTGGGCAGAGCATTAACTCTTAATACTGCCAACAAATGCAGAGCTGGTTTCTTGATGTTTCCGGTGTATTTGGATGACAAACGTGTTGGAAACTGGCCAGAGCTCAGGTTTGGTTGGGATGTCTAGTTGAATGGAAGCTACAGTTCCTTGTTACCAATGATCACACTTACACACACTAATTTATTGAACAGTTTACTCAGTAAACATAGTTACAGAGATTTTCTTTTCGAATACAGCAGAGAGAAGTGTGCGATAGTCTGAGCTTGCACAGCTCCCCCAGGCTCCCCGGCTCTCCAGGTGCACCGGCAGTGGGAACAAGGGCCGGCGGTTCTCACCAGAGGGACAACAGCTGACCTGTTTCATTAGCTGTCCTCCCTGTCCTTGGACGTGAGGCACGGCTGGCCCAGATCTCCGATGTGACCAGCTGACACACGCTGCTCTGTACAAACACGTACCAGAATAAGAATGGAGGACTTGCTCATGCACACAGAGCTGCCCTGGGGCCACCATGGTCTGGAGATAAACCCACATGGCCATTCTGAGGGCTGCAGTGGTGGCAACTCTGGTTTAAATGCCTCCTTAACAGGACCACTCTCTAATAAACACTAGAAGTTAATCTGCTTCTTCATCTTGGGAATCTCAGCTTGATATGTTTTTTTAATAAATAATTTTAAAGATAGGAATGATAGAAATGCTATACACGAGAACCTAATTACAAATGTCACTTCATTTGTATTTCTCTCTTACCGGTGGCTCCTTCTATAGCTATACTGTTTGTTGGGCTTTAATGATTTAGGTGTTGTAAAATACCTATGTATAATGATTTAGTTATTCAATAAAGGTGGTGTTCCCTGCACTATTTAATCTTGGCATCTGAGAGTATCAGGCTCAATGACAAGATGTCAACCCTACCTGGATACAATGAGTAATAACCATGATCTACGTAGCAAAGACCCACAAAGGAGGTATCAGATGGCCTCACCAAGTCCACAGGCGGAAAGTGCCACGCCAGGAGGAGCTGCTTAACTTAGCTACTGGCCATGCTTGGGAGCCGGTCACGAGATGTTACACTGCCTGCTTCTACACTGCAGACAGACAGCGTGAGACAAAGTTTTCTAAGCTAACGAGAGGGAGCATGGCCGGTCTCTCCAGCACGTGACAAAGGGGTGAGGAGGGAAAGCTGTTTTACAGAAGCCGCGGTGCTGTCACCTAGAAGGCACATGGCACTGCTGCAGAGCCACCACCACAGCTGACTGTCACAGTGCTGGTCCAGTTATGCCCAAGCCTTGGGATATTTCATTTCCTAGCTAATTCCTTGAAGACAGGACCAGAGAAATACACAAGTTTACTGGCACAGACTACAGCTGAATGGTGCCGTTGGGGTTGTAAAAAGTGGGATACTTTCTTCAAAATGCAGATCACGATGCAAACACAGCTGGGAGAGAAAATACAGCTGTGCAGCCTGATGCAATTATTTCTCTGCAAAAGTGGCTTTGTTTCCAGAAGAAAAGGACTGGGCGAGAGCGGGTAAAGAATGAGGACAGTAAGCCTTTACGAGTTAACAAATGTCGGGACAGTGCTGCTGTGATGGCCTCTCTGGTGGTTTATTTCACCCTAACTTACACTTCACGAGGCTGTACAGTGTTTGTGACGGGACAGGTGTGGAGCCCTGATCAATTCCCTGTAGTGTGGACCCACTGACATGAAAATCTTACCTGTGGGTTACAGGTTACATAGATTATACATAAAAGCAACAGAATGTGGAATAAGGACATTTTAACTGCACAGCACAGTGTTTCTAAATGAGACACTAGGAAGTATGAAGCATCATCCCCTTCTGCCTTCTTCAGTAAGTGGTGGTCAACCACACATATTGAACATAAATGCAGTTTTGTTGGTACATTGCGTGGCTAATCCGGAGGTAGCATAAGACTTCATATATATTTTGGTTTCAAGGGTTAGTAGTAAGTGCAAGACCACTGGATATGTAGCACATAACAACCTGTGGAGCCATTTACATTTGCAGCAAAACAAAACAAACACAAAGAATTTTGTTACTTGCTATAATTTCTACTGGATTGGTTAAAAACAGAGGTAAAATACGGATATTTAGTGTGGTAATCGTGATAGATGTCCATCTATGCCTGATGAGGCCCATGTACACAGTAACTGATACTCAGAATTGTGTTAAATGTTCATCATTTAACACCTGGCACAGAAAACAAGTGCTGCACTCAAAATATTAACCTAAGAACATTCAATAGAGGAACCATGTACAGATATGTTTTCAGAATTAAGGAAACCAACCAGCGGTGGTGAAGCATCCAGAAGTAGTTGACACCCCAAATTGTGAAGAGCAAGGAGAGGGAAGCGTTAACAGAAAAGAGAGCCTAAGACCTCAGGAGGGCACGGGGCGGGTTGCAGCCGTGCGGGCACGCAGACGCCACCCACACCCAGGTCCAGGCAGGGGAACAAGGTTAAGTGTTCCAACCTCTCTCCTCCCGCTTGCTGATCAAGCACCTCCTGAGTTCAAACCTAAGCACAAACCCTAGAGAGGCCAAACCTAAAGGACAGTTCCTGGGGGTACAGAGCTGGGAGGTGGCGCGGGGGGCCGGGGGGGGGGGGGGGCAGGGACGCAAAGAATAGGCAGCACAGGTGCAACTCTACTGTGTGGCCGCTGCACACACACGTCGCCCTGAGCCCTGAGGCTGCCGTCTGTTTAACCGGTTCTGAAGATTCATACATGAGCGCTGTTGTTGTGATACTTTACTTCTAAACAGATCATAACCCACAATGCATTGTTATTTGGCTTTAAGCAATCAATGACCATTTTAAAAGATTTTTAAGTGAGGAAAGAGATCTTTTATATGTACCGACATGTTCACCACTTCCAGAGCTGCTCATTTCTTCCTGTCGACTCTCATTTCCAAAACTTGCTTTAATGTTTCCCAAAAGAAGGTCTATAGTTAAATTCTCTTTCTCTAGGAAACTTTTTTTTTTGCTTTCATTTTTGAAAGATGTTTTTGATGGGAAATAGACAAACAGCAGGTGGGGGAGGGTTACTGTAAAGCTCTCACTCCCTTGTGTTCCAGCTCGAGTAGTTTCTGACTGGAAGTATGTGTGGTCCTCTGTTCTGTGAAAGTACCCGGTCTTTCTCTGGGTGCCTCACAACTGTTCTTTATCAAGGGCTTCATTAGTTGGACTATAATGTCCAACAGCAGGATTTCCTCTATGATCTTGGGGTTCTTTGAACTTCTTGAATATGCGGAGTTACATTTTTCATCATATGTGTAAAAGTTTCACCCATTATTGAGAACCTTCTCATGCCCCTTCTCTGCTTCTCCGTCTAGGACTCCACACATACACGTGTCATGTTGTAACTGACTCCCTATTCTTTTCTTCCAAGTCTTTTTTTTCTCCCTCTGTGTCCATCAGTTGGATAGTTTTTATTCTTACTCAAATTCATTGATTGTTCTTCTATGTCTAATCTGCTCTTAATTCCATCCAGTTTTTTTTGTTGT
The DNA here is from genome assembly GCF_006229205.1 of Suricata suricatta. NCBI lineage: Eukaryota > Metazoa > Chordata > Mammalia > Carnivora > Herpestidae > Suricata > Suricata suricatta. The sequence goes on from NC_043713.1 coordinate 89,185,877, forward strand.
TCCTTTAATTTTCAGGTATTACTGTTTTTATCCTGAGAAGTTCCACTCAGGCTTTAAGAAATACATCTTCCAATTCCCACTGTTGCATTCCTGTTTTCCCATATATTTATAAAAGCTATTTGAATATCCTGATCTAATGCCACCTGATTTCCTTTTTCTGTCTTTCTACCGACTGATTTTTCTCCTGATTACAAGTCATATTCTCATGGCCTCATGGCTATGTTTTTGGATGCCAGACATTTGGATACAGACCAGCATTCAATCTAGAATTAATTACCTCATGACTAAGATAATACTCTGCTGGGAATCCTACCTGATGCCCCATGTGTTAAAGGTGGTTTCCTCTCCGGGTGGTGGGAACTTGAGTCCCGGCTCTACAGTGATTTCTGGGAACTGCTCAGGCCAACCGCTCTCCAGCACTTTTCCTGGCCTCAGGAAGTCTCTGATCAAACACATGTGAATCAGTACTAAGCCGAAGACTAAGGGCGCTCCTCGGAGATTCCTGCAGCTGTCTCTCTGAGGAGCTCCCTCGCTTCGGTACCTCTCCCTGCAAACTCTAGCTACTCTGTCCCCACCCCCCACCCCCGCCCCCGAATGCCAATTCAGCAAGACCCACACTCCTTCCTTTCCCTGTTCTGCAGCCTGGGAACTGCCACCAGGTTGGGCTGGGCTCTCATGGGCTCACGTCACTTGCTACACCTTCTGCCACGGATCACACGCTTCCCCTTGTCATAGGTCTGAAAACCATTATTTCATATACATTTTACAGTTTCTAGCTGTTCAAGGCAGGGGACTTGAATTGGCCCTTGCCACATCACCACAGCAGAAAGCAGAAGTCTTCACACTTAAAACACAGTTACCACTCAAAATTAACTATTTTTTATCCTTTATATACAACAAGTACAACTTTAGAACTATTTCAATAGGATCAGGCTTATCAGAATCCTACAAAACTATCAGGACTTCTCATTCATCCTAAATCTCTAATTCAAGATGCTCAGTATTTCCTTTGTGATGTGTCCTCTCGTGTACCATCAATTATCCTTTCTTGATGAAACCTTCTACTTGTTTTTTACAACGGGTTCCTCCTCGTGTTTGGGCCCTCTGATGAGGAGCTGTCGCTCCTGACTACAAGGTTCTGCACTACTATGATGCTGATAAGACTTCCACACCAACAAGTCACTAATGTGTAACAAGCTGTGTGTTCTAGAAGGCTCTCTTACACTATGTAAAAATACTTCCCTCCTTTCTGAACCCTGCTGGGTGAGATCTGCCTTCTCAGTGCACTGACAGGGTTCCCCCATCAGTCTGACAGACTTTCCATATTCACAGCACCCATGCGGCTTCTAGATTACATGAGTCCTCTGATGAGCCATGAGCTGTGACTTCCTGCTGAAAGCAGTCCCACACTCACTGCATCCATAGTATTTATCTCCTGTATGAATTCTCTGATGCCTCATAAGGTGTGACTTTCTAGTGAAAGACTTCCCACATTCACTACATTTATAGGGTCTCTCTCCTGTGTGAATTCTCTGATGTATAATGAGCTGTGCCTTCTCAAAGAAGGCTTTTGCACACTCATTGCACCCATAGGTTTTCTCTCCCGTGTGATTTCTTTGATGCTTAATGAGCTGCACTTTCTGAACAAAGGCTTTCCCACATTCACTGCACTCATAAGGCTTCTCCCCTGTATGAATTCTCTGGTGCCTCAGAAGCTGTGGCTTCCAGGCAAAAGCTTTCCTGCATTCGCTACATTCAAAGGGTTTTTCTCCAGTATGGGTTCTCTGATGATGAACAAGGCTTGACTTCTCACTGAAGGTTTTCCCACAGTCCCTGCACTCATAGGGCTTCTCTCCTGTGTGCGTCCTCTGATGGGATATCAGGCTTGACTTCTGGGTGAAGGCTCTCCCACACTCACCGCACTCATAAGGCTTCTCTCCAGTGTGAGTTCTCTGATGCGTTAGGAGCTGTGACTTACCAAAGAAGGTTTTTCCACATTCAACACATCCATAAGGTTTCTCCCCTAAATGAGTTTTTTGATGTCTGATTAGCTCTGACTTCTTAAAGAATGCTTCTTCACAGTCACTGCACTGATAGTTCTTCTCTCCTGTATGAGTTACTTGATGCTTAATGAGTTGTGGCTTTCTGATAAAGGCTTCACCACACTCCCTGCATTCATAGGGCTTCTCTCCTGTGTGGATCCTCTGATGCCTAATGAGGAGTGAGTTCCTGCTGAAGGCTTTTGTACACTCATTACATGCATACGGTTTCTTCCCCGTATGAGTCCTCTGATGAGTAATGAGCTGGGACTTCCAGAAGAAGGCTTTCCCACAATCACTACATTGATACGGTTTCTCTCCTGTATGTGTTCTCTGATGCGTAATGAGCTTTAATTTCTGGGAGAACGCTTTCCCACATTCACTGCAGCCATAAGGTTTCTCTATTGTATGGGTTCTCTGATGTCTTTTAAGCTGTGACTTCCTGCTGAAGGCTTTTCCACATTCGCTGCATCCATAGGGCTTCTCTCCTGTGTGAGTTCTCTGATGTAAAATGAGTAATGACTTCCTACTGAAAGCTTTCTGACATTCACCACACCCATATGGTTTTTCTCCTGAATGAGTCCTTTGATGAATAGTGAGCAATGACTTCTGTGAGAAGGCTTTCCCACATTCACTGCATCCATAGGGCTTCTCTCCTGTATGGGTCCTCTGATGTATAAGAAGCTGTGACTTCTTATTAAAAACTTTGCCACACTCCATGCATAAACAGACTCCTGTATGTGTAACATGGTCTGCAATGAGCCATGCCCCTCTACTGCTGGCTTTCCTACACATATTGCAACCACAGTATTTTACTCCACCATGAGTTCTATCAGGTTTGATGTAGAATAACAATTTCTTACTGAGCTCATCAAGTTTCTTTCTTCCATAGTTATTTTTTGAAATAAGAAACTCAAAAGGATGTCTCACATTTTTTTCACCTGTGCCACATTTATAGGGTCTCATTCCTAAATGAACAAAGTTAATGCTTGAATGAAATATTTTCCTAAAAACATCATATTCACGGCCTCTCTCCATACGTCTAAGCGTGTCTTGATTATGCTGGTGCCACATTTTGAGATTGTTATCTAGCCAGACTTCTTCTAAAAAGGAAAAAAATGAATCGTACTGTGTAAATGCCCCAATGATTATGCTTATTGAATAAAACTTCTGAAATGGAAGCTAGGATCCCAGTTAAAAAAAAAATCTCCCAAATACAATCTCTACTGATGGGACATGAAAAATGTTCATTGACACTGTTAACAAACTAGACTTTCAATAAGAAACCTTAAAAAAATTTTTTTGACAGAAATGAAAACATCCAAAAGTTACAAATGTTAAAAACATGAACTTTTAAATGAGAAAAGATGATATACATTCACGGAGCAGTGATCTTAAGCAATTTATAATCAAATAAAGGAGTCATTAATTTACTTATTCGACAATAATCTGATTATTTACCACTTGTCCAGAAGTTGTTAGTAACAGACAAAAGAAGAAAAGAGGTAACCAACCCACCATCAGAGGGCTTACAACACAGTGAATACTGAGAGTAACAAGCACACAAAAGAGCAAGATTGGTACACACGGCTGGATACCACACAGGAAGCAACACTGAGTACAATGCAGAGTAAATACAGGATATCAAGTTTTCATCTGAAACATGAGAAACGGTAGGCTCCTCTACGAGCATTACATACATTTAAAGAACATTCTCATTCAACGCTATCAGCTAGTCACTAGTACCACTAACTTCACCATCACTGAAGCTATCTCCTGAGCTTATCAAAGAGTTCTCTGGAGCTCAGCATCAACCTTTTATTTAGGTCTTTCATCATTTTCTTTTGGTTTTTCAATATTTTAACTAAATGTATAATCTGCATAATGAATGTACATGTAATCCTATCATAAAAGGTATTCCAAAGCACAAGAACTCTTTGCATAACATTAGGACACTAAGTACAACTGTGTGTGATTTCCACAACATGACCATTTATTGGATATTTTAAAGTGAAGGTTTGTTTGCTTTATATTATTTATTAGCAATAATAATTGCTAATATTCCCAGGAGGTACCCTGAAAGATGAAAGTTCTGGCAAGACTTCAAATACAAGGCAACTACTTTTCGGCAAGATTTTTTGAAGGGGTGAGGGGGAGGTGGACCTTATCTAATTCTCAGACATATCAGAATTTCAGAACAAGGACCAACTAGAGCTGCTGACATGGAGAATCAAAGGATTCAATGTTTTGACTTGAGTGAGTGGAGGTACTAATACTATTCACCAAGATGAAAAATACTTAGAAACTTAGAGATTAAAAGCAAGAGTCGTACGTAGACATTTAAGTGTGAAGTTCACCTGAAGAGTTTATAAAAAATTGTGTCATGAAATATAAGAAATAAAAGTTTTAAAATCAAAGCAAGAAATAAGATTAAGATCTACACACAAGCTAATATAGGAAATAAAATAATATTCAAGCAGTTCAACTGTATTAAAGTATCTTTAAGGAAAAAAAGGCTTGTCATTTTGGAGAATAGGTAAGTTGTCTCACTGATCTCATCCAGGGTCAGGCACAGGTGAACCCCGCTTCTCTGTGTGTTATACTCTGACCCACAGTGCCTTCATTTCACTCTATTTTTCAAACTGATATTCTCCCAGCCTTGCTCCAGAGAGCAGCCAGTGGCCTTTAGAAAATGTGATCAGGCAGGGCGCCAGGGCGGCTCAGTCGGTTAAGGGACCAACTTCGGCTCAGGTCATGATCTCACAGTCTGTGGGTTCAAGCCCCACATGAGGCTCTGTGCTGACAGCTCAGAGCCTGGAGCCTGCTTCGGATTCTGTGTCTCCCTCGTGCTCTGCCCCTCCTTGACTCTCTCTCTCTCTCTCTCTCTCTCTCTCTCAAAAATAAATAAACTTAAAAAAAAAAAGAATGAAGAAATGTGATCAGGCTTTTTACACCTTTGCTTAAAAAAAAATCTTTGATAAATTCAAGCTTTGATCGTGGCTCACATGCCCACGTGTGGCCCGGTCTCTCCAACTTCTCTGACTTCTCTGACTTCTTCTCATAGACTTTTCCTCACTACTGCTCGGCCACAGCGAATTCCTTCCCATCACTTCCATCCCAAAGGCCTTTTCTGCCTTAGGACCTTTAATTTGCTGTTGTTTTATCTGACACACTCCTCCCAGCTTTGATCAAGCCTGGCTCATTTAAGTGTAAACATCATTTCAAGGGCATCCTACCGATATCCTGGTTGGTTTCCTTCATAGCTCTTAGCAAACGGGTAGTTACCTCACTTCTGCGCCCCCCACTAGAACGTAAACCCTGAGGGCAGGGGAGGGCTCATACTGCTCACTGATTACTCCCACGACACACCACGTGGCAAGCGCTCCGTACACGTACGATCAGTACTGTTCACTCACAGCTGGACTTCTAAAGCAGTTCCTTTTTGTGCCATTAATCTTGATAATTAACTTTGTGTTTTAATATGAATGCTTTGTGTTTGATACTGAACTATTGCACAAATATAGTTTTGCATTTTCTTCTACATTAAAATTCTCTGGTCCTGGTGAGGCTATTTCATGACTACTCTTCTCAAGTCCTCTCGTTCTGCATAACAGCAGCTGTTCTAAATTAGTGGGTGAATATAACATCTATCTTCACAGGTAGTAGTTTCTAAGCTACATACACCCAGACCTAATCATCCATGTGAATGGTGCCGAGAGATTCACAATTTGAAATATTTCTTAAGGTGAGCTGAGACACTTGCTTAGATGAACCTTTGCACTAAAGAAATATTTGAAAAAAGAGAGGTCCTGCCTTACCTGGCCCCACAACAGTCAATTAATGAAACATTTAATCAGTACACACCACGAATCCTACAGACAACAGAGAATATGTTATTTGCCATCTTTGCACATGGGGGAAAAAACTGTAAGATCTAATTGTTTAAAAAATTCGGGATAATGTCTGACCAGGGTTCCTACAGTACAACACTAACTGGGCAGAGACTTCAGGAAGGCAGGGAGTCAACATTCACTGGAGGTAAAAAAAAAAAAAAAAAGGGCTCAACCTGCAGACAGGCTGGAAGATATGATCATCAATGGCTCACATGCACAGAAAAATGTATGAAACACACAGAGGAAGAAACTAGTTCTAATGGAGTTAACTCTGACTTCTAGATACAGAAGATACAAACAAAAACAAAACAAAACTGGATAAGATGTTGCTGTATCATGAGGTTCTTCAATATAAACGTAGTTAACACATGACACGGCCCGTGGGGGTCTGAAGCAGACGATGGGCTGAAGGAGGAGCCTGGAGAGGACGAACATCAAAGCCACCAAAAAGTGCCCTGGGCGCGGCCTGCACAGGCGCGGACCGCAAGGGGGAGGGAGAGAGGCAGAGGCCCCTCACCAGGGTCACAGTGTGCGGTGTCTATTCTGCGTCCTTGGATTCACCATCTGCTCTCTATGGCTTTAAAACAGAAATCTGGCCAATCAGAGGGACAAAGTAGAGGGCCTGACTCAATCAGTGCTCCTTCACCAGGAAGAGTTGATGAAGTCTCAGAGGGTGTGAGTGAAGAGGCCTAGCCCTGCGGCTGGAAGTGCAGGGGGAAGGAAAAGGAGGCCGAGGCGGCTGGGAAGAAGATCCTTATCCCAGAAAGCAGGGTCCTAAATGCTGGCCACCAGCGTGTGCTGCTGTATAGGAAAGGGGGACGTGCCACCATCAGCTCCGCGCAAAGAGGACACAGCCTGACATGGAGACCAGGACAGAGAGCACATTAAAACCCAGGAGGAACTCAGGTCACCAGCCCTGAGCCAACTCTAAAGATCTAGGAATTTCAAATAGTTTTATAAGTAACATTTCAAACTAACTTTTTAAAACATTACAAATAACTGGACATCAAAAGCCTGTCAATTCAGCTTTTCCTGTCTGCCGTCCACCTGATCACCTCTCACCTGAGAAGTTCTGACTTAGAACTTCATCGGTTCTCCATGGCTGTTCCCGCTTCAGCCTGAACGTCGCATCAGGCTTGATAATTTGATAACCTGTTGTTTAGAAAAACAGACAACCTGCTTAGGCTGACGGACTCTTAAATGTGAAGAATATTTACCACAAAGGCTAGAAAATAAACCAAGTGAATTAAAACCTTTCACTTGGGTATCAAACAATCTTTGAAATCTGTAACAGAACTCCAACATTATAACATCTCCCACACCCCACAGTTACTGGACATACACTACTCACACACGATCACTCTCACCCAAGAACACTAGGTTGCTATAGTTCTCCAGCATCACGTCTCTGTACAAATTCTTCTGAGTAGGATTAAGTAGCTGCCACTCCTCCAACGAAAAGTCCACGGCCACATCCTCAAATGAGATCTAGAAAAGTAGATTCGCTGTTAAACCTAAACAGGCTCCGTGCAGCATCCAGGCTTTCTTCTCCAGCGCGGCGGGCAGCCTCAGGGACCCCTAGCTCCCAGTCCTGGCGCGTGTGTGTCACACTTCCCTCCTGAGTGTGGGCTGCACTTACCGACTCACCTTTGCTCAACACAACAGCAATGGGATGTCACTTCTGAGGTGAGTGAGGTCACAAAAGAATGTCACTTCCATGTGGGGACCCACCTTGCTCTCAGGGGGCGTCCAGCTGCCATGCCCGGAGGCAGGCCCACGGAGAAGCCCAGGCACCGAGGCCCGCCCACTCCAGTGTGACACAGAGAAACTGTGAGATAAACGCTGACATTTTCAGCCACAAAGCTTGGGGTAATTTGTGACACAGGAATTGAGAACTAACGTAACATCCTAACCTTGCGCTATCCTCTAAGAGAGATGCAGCATGTTGTTAAAAAATATTTATCATCATAAATTCACCTGTCTATCCATCCAGCTATCCATTACATAAGAATTTGGAACAAGCTGTATTTAAATAATCACAGTGCTTCTCAATGAAGATACTACTGGGTATTTGGGAACGAGTCTTAGCTGAGGCCCGTCCAGTGTGAGACCTTCAGCATGCCTGGCCTCTACATGCAAAATGACAGTAATATTTTTTGGTGACTGTCAAAACCAAAACCAAATCTACATATTTATTATTATTGTTGTTATTTTAATATTTATTTGCTTTGAGAGAGAGAGAGAGAGAGAGAGAGAGAGAGAGACAGACAGACAGACACACGGAGCATGAGCAGGGCAGAGGCAGAGAGAGAGGGAGACACAGAATCCAAAGCAGGCTCAAGGCTCCAAGCTGTCAGCACAGAGCCCAACACAGGACTCGAACCCAAGAACCATGATATCACAACCTGAGCCAAAACTGGATGTTTAACCCACTGAGTCACTTAGCAACCCCCCCATATCTACATATTTAAAACACTCTTCTCACTCCAGGGGGTTCTGCACCCAAGTAGTAACAACTAGCTGGCTCCTTCACATTTCTTCTGGGACACGTGTGTTGAGCATTAAGGCTCCCCAAGCTGGAAAAGGTGCTGGAAATATAAAGATGAGTAGAATAAAAATTGTGTTCTTAAATACCTCTTGGTCTTTTCAGGCCGGGAAATAAGGTGTTACAAAGATCATGAAACAAGCATATATGGGGTTTGGGACACAAGGCTAAGGAACTGCAACAAAGAAAGGGAAAGATGTGTAAGAACAACAATGTTGCAAGATTCACCTTACTTGAGTTCAAGACTTCCCATAATGCCCCGGGGATGAAGACAACGGTAGCATTGGACAAAGGGTGAATGGAACAGAACAGACAGCCTAAAAATAGACGGCCCCCGAAATATGCTCCTTTTTATATATTTTATATTCACTTTTTAAAAAAGTGCAAAAGCAATGCCATCGAGCCCTACATCAAGCTCTGACAGCCCAGAGCCTGGAGTCCGCTTCAGATTCTGTGTCTCCCTCTCTCTCTGCCCCTCCACTGCTCATGCTCTGTCTCTGTCTCAAAAATAAATAAACATTTAAAAAATTTTTTTAATTTAAAAAAATCTAGGAAAAAAACCTGTGTGATCTTGGGTTGGGCAATGAGATTTAAAAATTTGGGGGGGCGGTGCACCTGGGTGGCTCAGTCAGTTAACTGTCTGACTTCGGCTCAGGTTATAATCTCACGTTATTTTGAGAAAGAAAGAGTGCATAAGCAGGGTAGGGACAGAGAGAGAGGGAGAGAGAGAGAGTCCTAAGCAGACCCCACACTGCCAGAGCAGAGCCCAACAAGGGGCTCGATCTCACAAACCCTGCAAGATCATGACCTGAGTCAAAACCAAGAGTTGGATGCTTAACCTACTGAACCACTGAGGCTCCCCTTGGCAATGAGATTTTAGACACAACACAACACAGAATACTTAAGGTCAACTTAAGGAAAAAAAAGCAAAGAAATGGACTTTTTCCAAATTAACATTTTTTCCTACGTGAAAGACACTTTTAAGAAAAGAAAAGGCGGGGCGCCTGGGTGGCTCAGTCGGTTAGTGTCCGACTTCGGCTCAGGTCATGATCTCACAGTCCGTGGGTTTGAGCCCCACATTGGGCTCTATGCTGACAGCTCAGCGTGTGGAGCCTGTTCCAGATTCTGTGTCTCTTGCTCTCTCTGCCCCTCCCCCATGCAGGCTCTGTTTCTGTCTCAATAATAAATAAACATTAAAAATATTTAAAAAAAGAAAAGAAAAGGCACAGAATATGACAAAATATTTTAAAATCATTTATCTGATAGAGCATTTGTATCCAGAATAAATAATTCATGAAACTCAACAATAAGAAAACAATACAATTAAAATGTGCGTGACTCTTGAAACAAGGGAAACAAAAGCAAAAATGAACTACTGGGACATCATCAAGATAAAAAGCTTCTGCACAGCAAAGGAAACCATCAACAAGGCTAAAGAGCAACCTGCAGAAGGGGAGAAGGTATTTGCAAATAGCGTATCTAATAAATACAACCCAACACCCAAAAGACAAATAATCCAACTAAAAATGGTTAGAAGATATAAATAGACATTTTCCCAAAGACATGTGGATGGCCAACAGACAGGAGAAAAGATGCTCAACGTCACTCATCATCAGGGAAATGCAAATCAAAACGCCTGTCAGAATGGCTAAAATTAACAACACAAGAAACAACAGGTATTGGCAAGGGTGCAGAGAAAGGGGACCCCCCTGCACGGCTGGTGGGAATGCGAACTGGTATGGATACTGGGGAAAATAGTATGGAGGTTCCTCAAGCAGTTAAAAATAGAGCTATCCTGGGGCGCCTGGGGGGCTCAGTTGGTTCAGCGTCTGACTTTGGCCCACGTCATGATCTCACGTTTGTGGGTTCGAGCCCCGCGTCGGGCTCTGTGCTGACAGCTCGGAGCCTGGAGCCTGCTTCCGATTCTGTGTCTCCCTTTCTCTCTCTGCCCCTGCCTGCTCATGCTCTGTCTCTCTCTGCCTCAAAAATAAATAAAACATTAAAAAAAAAAATAGAGATGCCCTATAATCCCATAAATGCACTACTGGGTATTTACCCAAAGAATACAAAAAGACACTGATTCAAAGGGACACATGCACCCCATTCACACAGCATTATTTACAACAACCGAGATGTGGAAGCAGTGCAAGTGTCCATCGGTAGATGAATGGGTCTGGAAGATGTGGTATATATACAATGAAATATTATTCGGTCAAGATAAAGAATGAGATCTTGCCATTTGCAACAATGCGGATGAAGCTAAGTGAGTTACATCAGAGAGACAAATACCATCTGATTTCACTCACATGTGGATTTTAAGAAACAAAACAAATGAGCAAAGGAGTGGGGGGCAAACCATGAAACAGACTCTGAACTGCAGAGAACACACAGACGGTCGTCAGAGGGGAGGCGGGTAGGGGGTGGGGGACACGGGTGATAGGGATTAAGAGCACACATCATGATGAGCACCAGGTGAAGTACGAAACTGCTGAGTCACTGTATTTTACACCTGAAACTAACCTAACACTGTATGTTAACTATAGTGGAATTAAAATTAAAAAGTTAAAAAAAACCCCAAAAACCCTCATTTAAAAAAAAGTCAACTTGGGGCATCAGTTGGTTGAGCAGCTGGCTTCGGCTCAGGTCATAATCTCGCGGTTCATGGGTTTGAGTCCCGCATCAGGCTCTGTGCTGACAGCTAGCCTGTCTTTAGATTCTGTGTCTCCCTCTCTCTCTAACCCTCCCCTGCTCACACACTCTCACTCTCTATCAAAAATAAATGACAAATTTAAAAAAAAGTCAATTAACCAAAAAATGGACAAAAGATCTTAACACACACTTCACTAAAGAAGATGTACAGATAAGATGTTCAACATTGTTTGTCAACAGGGAAATACAAACTAAAACCATAATGGGACACTACTACATACCTACTTAGAAACAACAACAACCCACACAAAGTGACAAATGCCAGTGTGGACGAAAAGCAACAGCTCTCAGGCCGTGACGTTGGGAATGCCAAAGCGGCAGTGACCCTGGAAGATGCTTTGGAGTTGAACACAGACTGACCACACACACTGAAAGTTTCTACTCCCTCCAAGATTTATGCTCAAATCTGTATGCACATGAACACAACTGCTGAAAACTGGAAGCCACCATGAAGCCCTTCAAAAGCGACAGGGTAAGCAAAATGGCACTTTCATGCAATGGGGTACGACCCAGTGACCCCACACACTGGGAGCCAACTACTGAATCAAACAACATGATGAATCTCGAAGACGCAAGTGAAAAAGGGCAGTATCAAAAGGTTGCATACTAACGGTTCCATTTCCTGACACTCTGGAAAAGGCAAAACCGCAGTGACAGAGAACAGGTGAGCTGCTGCCGGGGCTTAGGGAGGCGCGGGGGTGGGGGGCGAACTCGGGGGAGTTCTGCGGAGCTGGAGCTGCGCCAGGTGCTGACGAGGAGGCTGATCACGTTAATTTATGCACGTCTTAACTCGCGAGGAGTCAGGCTCCCAGTTAAAAAACGGGATTTCTCAGGCCCAACCACAGGCAGGTACAATGGCTTTATGTGCCAGGCCTCACGGGGGCGGCACCCTCCCCGCATCACACTTGGCAGCACAGGCTCTGAGGACCGTGACTCCGGTCCCCACTGAACGTGTTATTGGTACTGATGTCCCGTGTCCGTACACCCTGGCCAGAGGGCACCTGCCACGGCCGCTTCTGCAGGGAAGGAAGAGGTGACCCCACCCGCCCCTCCGGCTGCTGGCCGAGACAACTGGGCAAGCTCCTAGGAGCCTGTTGCCACCCACGTGGATGCCCAGCGACGAGGCCCCTACCAATAGACTGCCCCCGCCAACCGGACGTGGACACTGAAACGGCCTCCACCACAAAGCACTCGAATATGCGACCGGTTGCCACCGGGACCCGGAGAAGGCTGGCCTGTGGAGGCTCAGACGTTGTCCTTAGTGGGGCCTGTGCATGTGCTGCCCACGCCGTCAGAAGAGGCTGAAACAGCCTGCAAAACCCATCCGGCCTTCCGCGTGCTGGTCATGGCTACGAACACCACCCAGAGACCATTCCTGTGCCCACGGCCGTGACGTTCGTGACAAGTGGCACTTTCAGGCCTTCTGCCCTGGCCAGAGGGGTTCACTGCATTCTGAGTGCAGCTGACACTCTCTTCAAGTCTGGTTTTGGGGCACTTGGGGGGCTCAGTCAGTTGAGTATCCGACTTTGGCTCAGGTTATGATCTCACGGTTCGTGGGTTCGAGCCCCGCATCAGGCTCTGTGCTGACCGCTAGCTCAGAGCCTGGAGCCTGCTTCCGATTCTGTGTCTCTTTCTCTCTCTGCCCCTCCCCTGTTCATGCTCTCTCTGTGTCTCTCAAAAATAAATAAATATTAAAAAAAAAAAAAGTCTGGTTTAGTGTCCCCATGCGTTCCACCGGCTTGGGCCACACAATCCAGGCCCTATAGGAACACATTTTTTCCTTTTTGCGGTTCCCTGGATTCACTGCATCTGAGAACAGCACCAGTTTAGCCATGCGGTGCGTCAATGGACAATTAGGGATGGACTGATGAGACCGACGGGAGGGTCAAGGTAGCCCCAGCCCAGATTACATGGCCCAGACAGGTATCTCGGGCCCCCAGTGCAGTTACGTCCCCGAAGGACACTTCTCTCTGCTGCCACGTCTGACCAGGCTGTCAGCTGTCCTCACGTACACACCGTCTTTTACAGTTACTGAGACTCAGGCTCTGTGGGGGACACAGCACAAGCCTCCCATCCCCTATGACCTCTTCCTGAAGATTTAAAGATTTAATGAGTGTGAAAATTCTGGATTTTTTCCGAGCTGATTCTTAAACATGATGCATCTTTTGGTTAAGTTAGATAAAAATATCTATACCTCTTGCATATACCTCTTCCAGACAAAGGGTCTGGATGAAAACAGATGAGCTTTTTAAAAGTTTTGGGGGAGCCTTGTGGCTCAGTCAATTAAGCGCCTGACTCTTGATTTCAGCTCAGGTCATGATCTCATGATGGTGGGATCAAGCCCCAGCACCGGGCTCTGCACTGAGCATGGAGTCTGCTTGAGATTCTCTCTCATTTTCTCTCTCTCTCTCTCTCTCTCTCTGCCCATCTCCCCTGCTTAAGCACACTCTCTAAAATAAAAATTAATTTTATTTTTAAAAATTTTTTTAATGTTTTATTTAGTTTTGATACAGAGAGAGACAGAGCATGAGAGGGGGAGGGGCAGAGAGAGAGGGAGACACAGAATCCGAAGCAGCTCCAGGCTCTGAGCTAGCTGTCAGCACAGAGCCCGACACGGGGCTTGAACCCACAAATGTGAGATCTGACCTGAGCTGAAGTCGGAGGCTTAACCGACTGAGCCACCCAGGCGCCCCAAAATTAATTTTAAATAAATGAAACGTTTTGATTACTAAATGGGGTATGCTGATACAACAGAAAAACAAAAACAACCGACCTGGCCCCTAGGGAAGCACGGGGGTGGAGAAGTACATGAATGATGTACTTGCTCTTCGGACTTGCTCCTAAAAGCTTCCCCCTCCTCTTGGAAAAACAAAAAGCAAAGACGCAGCTCCCAGTGCTGCGTTTCCAAGCCTGTGCGAATTCTCTGGATTTAGACCGACTGCTGAGCCAGCAGACGCCTTCCCGACAGGGCTGGCAGGAGACAGGGGACGGCAGCCCAGTTCCTGGCTCTCAAGGAAGAACATCCCCAGATGTGGCCACATGTCACACGTGTGGACTAATAAACTGGGGTCGTGGACACGGCCGTTTAGAACTACATGCTGCAAGCAGTCCCTCTAAAACCAAGGACTAAACGACATTATTCGGACTTGATTAGAAACCACAGGGCACACGCGCCCCCAGTGGAAAGCCACACCGGGGGCCGATCCTGACTGGGGCGCCCTCTATAAATTGTTTCCAAGAGAAACACAGGTGCCCCCGCTGGGGTTGCGCTTCTCACGTGTACCCCAACCCTCGTGACAGTCCCTGTTTCTCGAGTCAAGAAGGTAAAAAGAGCTAAAGGCAGATACACCTACGCCCAGCTTTTGCCAACAGAAGCAAAGACATTGCTATCTAAAATGTATCAAATTTCTAAGGAGAGAATGTGGGGGCCATTTGAAAGTTTTGCAATGGTCAGTTTTGCCAGATGATTTAGGTTTCTTTCCTAAGACGGGCATCCCGGCCCACTGTTTCCGGTTCTGAGCTCTCCTTCAGATTCATGCCTGTAGCTGGCACCAAGGAACTCCGTAAGAAACAGCACTGGGAAATATGTGTATTGCAGGGTTGCCATGACGACTTCGTCCACTCTCTCACCCACATCAACAGCTGTCCAAATAGTTTCTTCGTAAGTAACCATCAGCAAAGGTTTACTTCTACTGAGTAACCAGTCAGCCTTTCATCAGAGGAGACGGGGCAACTATTCCCACTCCCCTTCCATCTCCACGTCCGGGAGCATCTGAGGACAGCCTGCAGCTCACCTTCTTTCTTGGGCATCCAGGCTTCAACTTGAGGACTTTTATGATTCCTTAATCCAGTTTGTTCTTCTCTGACCTCTTCTTTCCCAAGTTTATACTTTCTCATTATGACCTAACTGTATTTAGAGCTTTCTATAAGCCTCTCACATCTACATATAAAAACAGCTAGAGAATAAACAAGTAACTCACCTGTGACTGGATCATTTTCGGCTGCTTGGAAAATCTGCTCTGTTCTGACGCTCTGAAGAGAGGCCTCTGGTCAAATGTCTGTGAACTGAGAACGCACCCCTAGTGCCAAGGCCTCTTCTTTCTCATCTCACATGAGTTATCTTGTTCCTCGGGGCCATGGCCTGGAGATGCAGGGGGAGTTTGCTTTTAGATGACGTCATTAATTCGGGACCCTGTCTTGCCTCTCTCTTCCTGACAACTCCGATCAGGACTGGTAAGAAACAGTCGCCGCCCGGCCTGACTGCACCACACACTGCACTCGCAGCCCTGGCCCCCACCCGGGAACGCCACCTGAAAGCCACTCGCCTCGCTGGTCTGGCCAAACATCCCCAGAGGAGCATCACCCCACCAAATGCTCTGCGGAGATCAACAAAGTCCAGGAACATAACCTTGGCTCGGTCACTCTGCAGCAGTACTTCCTGGGGGCACAGGTGCTGCAGAGTGAAATGCAACTCATCTCTAGGCAGGACGGTAAAGGGAAAATGGCTGTTAGACCAAGATGGTGAAGTAGCCTGGGGTGCTGGCTTTCTACTCCAAAATGAGCCCTGCAGCGAAGGGAAAGCCTAGATCAGAGGAACTAACAGAAACAGTAAAAAGAAGAGAGGCCCTGGAGGAAGACAGCGGCTCCCGCGCGGGTCTGCGGCTGAGCCGGGCCGGGCCGGGGCCCAGATCGACGGCAGTGAGGAGCAGCGGGAGGAAGCCGGCCCCACGGCTCGGGCCCCTCGGGTCACGCCGGGGCAAACCCTGCCTGCCTCACCTCAGAGGCCCGCAAGGACAGCCCCGGCCACACGTCCAAGATCAAAATCCCTGCAGACGGAAAGGGCCACAGAGATGACATGGGCTGCCCTTTGTCGTCTCCCACAGCCCTCGTACCCCAAGGACACGGTCCACAGCCTGCTTCTCAGGGTCTCTGACCCCTGGTGGCAGGAGACACCTGAGGGGGAGGTGGGACACAGTGCTGTCCAGTGTTCTGCAGGGTCCACGTTGTTGGCCCTGAGGGCCCTCTCCCGCCTTCCCTCCTCTTCAAAGGCCCCGCCTCAGCCCTCCCTTAGTGCAAATTACCAGAGCACGTGGGAGAGCAGCCAACGCTGGAGAATATGCACTCAGAGGCCAGTAAGGGCAAGTATGAAATAAAAGTAAGAAAAAAAGTTAATTCTCCCTCATACAAAGAAAAAAAGAAAAAAAAGGGAGAAAGACTCCCCTGACTCCAATTTGAAAAGCATTTACTGGGGCGCCTGGGTGGCTCAGTTAGTTGAGCGTCCAACTTCAGCTCAGGTCATGATCTCACGGTTCGTGGATTTGAACCCTGTGCTGACAGCTCAGAGCCTGGAGCCTGCTCCCTCTCTCTGATCCTCCCCTGCTCACTCTGTCTTTCTTTCTCAAAAATACATAAAACATTAAAAAAATTTTTTAGGAAAAAAAAGCATTTACTTTAGAAAACCCTTAACGATACATTCTCTGTTCCTTTGAGATGCATGTAAATCTCTTCTTCTCACCCCAAAACGCCCTTCTTAAGGACTTAGGAGCTATCTCTTTGAAATCATCGATGATACATCCTATTTCCCAATCTCAGGAATGGCAGAGGCCTGGCCAAGTACTTGACTTTGGCATCCGACACCCAGCTGCAGTCCTGTCACAAACATATTCTATGTCTCAAACATAGAAGTATATTTTTCCTTTGGATTAGCTAACACAAACGGCCACCCGAAGTGCCAAGAAATTTAACAGGGACTATGTGTGACACATGATCACTGCCCTCGAGAACATGAGTGCATGAACCCTGCCTGCCTGACTGGAGAGGAGGGCGATCTCTGTGGCAGGTGGTCTGTGAAGCTCGCTGCAGTCCAGCTTACGTCAATCAACAGTTTTTCTTTTTCTTCTGCTTTTTGAGATTTGGGGGTTGGCAGATTTGGGGGTTTTAATTATTTCCCAACAGGCCAAATAACCAGATAACTGAGTACAACCACTATTCTAAAAGCCTTTTTTAATTATTTTTTTTAATGTTTTTTATTTATTCTTGAGAGACAGAGAGAGCACGAGCAGGGGAGGGTCAGAGAGAGAGGGAGACACAGAATGTGAAGCAGCTCCAGGCTCTGAGGTGTCAGCACAGAGCCCGACACGGGGCTCAAACCCACGAACCATGAGATCATGACCTGAGCCGAAGCCAGAAGCCGGACGCTTAACTGACTGAGGCATCCAGGTGTCCCCCCCTTTTTAAAAATTTTTTTTAATGTCTAAAAGCCTTTTTTAAGAGATCACAAACGGAGTAACAGGTATCTTAGGCAAAATTATCGGAACCAATGAACCAAGATTTCCAATAAGTATAATAAACAAAAAATACTACATCTGGATGCATACACATACTTACACTTCGAATTCCTTCACTGCTCAAGGACCAGGTCACTTACATTCAACCAGATACGAGATCAGAGCCAGGAACTTCACAGTGTGAGATCAAAAAGAGATGTTACTTCTAAGAATACACCTAAAAGGAAATATCCAAAAATCACAGGACTCTGTAAGCGTGGGAACAAGAGGGACAAATTCCACCTTTCATAGCAACTCTGCCAAGAGAGATTTGTCAGCGCGTGTGGTCTCTGCCTGTGGACCAGGCATGTCTGCGGAGCACCTAAGCTCCCAATGCTCCCAGCTTGGTCTCCACAGGCTGACAGGCTAGTTAGGAAGACTGGACACAGTGGACTGGTCAGTGGCACCTTTCCAGCAAATAGACTGCACAACGAGAGACTATAGTAGTGGGAGAAGATTTAGGGCAAGAGCTCTTTGGATTCTTGGGGGTGTTTTTTGTTTGTTTGTTTTATAGTTTATTATCAAGTTGGTTCCCATGTAACACCCAATGCTCTTCCCCAGGAGTGCCCCCCTCCATGCCCATCACCCCCTTTCCCGTCTCCTCCATCAGCCCTGTTTGTTCTCAGTATTTAAGAGTATCTCACGGTTTGCCTCCCTCTCCCCAACAATTTTTCCACCTTCCCCTCCCCCGTGGGCTTCTGTTAAGTTTCTCCTGCTCCATGTATGAGTGAAAACATGTGGTATCTGTCCTTCTCTGCCTGACTTATTTCGCTTAGCATGACACCCTCGAGGTCCATCCACTTTGCTACAAATGGCCAGATTTCATTTTTTCTCCTTGCCATGTAATACTCCATTATATATATAAACCACATCTTCCTGATCCACTCATCAGGTGATGGACATTTAGGCTCTTTCCATGATTTGGCTATTGTTGACAGTGCTGCTATGAACATTGGGGTACATGTGCCCCTATGCATTAGCACTTCTGTATTCCTTGGGTAGATCCCCAGCAGTACTCTTGCTGGGTCATAGGGAAGTTCTACTGATAGTATTTTGAGCCTCCACACTGTTTTCCAGAGCGGCTGCACCAGTTTGCATTCCCACCAACAGTGCAGGAGGGGGCCCGTCTCTCCACACCCTCGCCAGCATCTATAGTCTCTTGATTTGTTCATTTTGGCCACTCTGACTGGCGTGAGGTATCTCGGTGTGGTTTTGGTTTGTATTTCTCTGACGATGAGGGACACTGAAGAGCTCTTTGTTTAAAGGCACTGTTCCACTAAAGAACAGGCGAAGGTGTCTTTGATGTCCCATTGGACATTGAGAAAAATCTGCTGTGAATGAAGATAGAAAGTTACGCTTGGGTGTTAGCAAACAGCCAGGTTTGGCCGCACAGCAGCTAACGAGAGGAGGCGAGACCAGCCTCTTTGAGGCAAGGACCCCCCCACCCCAGCCGGGCCCCAGGCTGGAAACGGACAGACAGAGCTGCTCTCGTCACCGAGCGCTAAGGAAGCCGGTGCTGTGCGGGCAGCAAAGCCCAGGCCTTGTGCACACAGTGAGCAGGCAGCAGAAAAGAAACATCTGAACATGCTCAGCCTTGACCTGACCCTGTAAGTCAGCTTCTGGCATCATCTCCTGAGGGCCTGGAATGTCTCCCGCTGTGTGATTTAGAAAACCGAGGAAAGACTTGGGCCAAGGAGTGGAGACAGGTCCCCGCAAAACAATACGAGGAGGATCTTGTGGGGCAGTAAACAAAGAACAGAAAGGCTGGACTTTAAATATTGACCCAAAGCAGTGGTAGAGGGCAGAGGAAGGGCATCCAGATCAGGAAAAATTCCTAAAAGTGGGAAGGGAGAAGAATGACATAGGTTTTGCCCACTTCTGGGGTCTATACACAAAAGCCAGATCCTCCTCAGGGACACTGGACTCTTTGTAGTCCAGTGTGAAGCGTGTAGGGCTTGAGGGAGAATCTCTCAGAAAAGGTTCTGGGAGAGCAGGGAGCAATATTCAAAGGTAAAGCGCCCCTTCCCAAGATGCCCAGGGAGCTCCCCAGGCCCCTGGCACAGGTAGGGGTCTCAACAGTCTGGGAAGTCCTGAGTGAAGAGAGAGAGTTACTAGCATCCAAACCTGGGGTCCCTGAGATCACAGGCCCACCTGCCCCAGGAGCTTCTGGATAGCTGGGACCCCTTTTGGGTTGATGCCCGGACCTTCTCTTGCCTCTGGAAAAGGGAATGTGCCGCCCATACCTCCCAGTGACTCTGGTTTCCTCCGTCAGAAGCCCCACACACTCCCGCACTCCGCCCTCACGCACCTTGTATGTTCAGCACTCTCTCACACACACACACACACACACACACACGCTCACACACACACACACGCTCACACACACACACACAGTCTTGTTTACGGGCCAGGAAGGCAGCAATTTGTTGAACACCTCTCACTACCAGGCCCTGTTCTGAACACACGGGAGAGAGAACTAAACCTGACAGACAGGGTCCCTGCCCTCTAAGAAAATGCATTTTCAGGTGGAAAACAAACAAGTAAATAAAATAACTTCAGACTGTAAGAATGCTCACAAGAGAATTTAACTGCGACAGAGGAAGGGGTGGATGGAGGGTGCTCCTTCCCACAGCCAGAAAACGTGTCCTGGAAACGACGTTCAGCTGAGCCCTGCCGAGAGCACGGAACCCAGTGTGGGAGGCTGTGGGAAGGGCATGTCTGGCCCGGAGCATGACACGCAAGGGGCTGGAGCGAGGGACGGCTGAAGACCTTCGAGGTAGAGGAGGGCAATGAGGCTGAGCCGCCGAGAACGATTAAGGGAGGAAATAGTCCGGTAAAAGGAACTGACCAACAAAGTGATGTGACGGGTGAGAATACGGTCATTTACCAGAAGTCACTCCGTGAGAGGCTTGCCTGAGCCAACGCATGATCAACACTCGTTCAGGGCACCCACACCCCCAACACAGTCACGCAGGCCGATGATCATCGACCGCGGCCTCGATCACACGCAAGCCCCCACGGACCTTGAATGACTGAACCCCCGGACACCCCACGGACCAACCTTCAGCATTCACAAGGTTCCCAGTTCCGCACTCACCTGTGTGAGAATTCTCCAGCCCCCCAGTTCACTGAACACAGCAGGGACATCACAAATTTCAGACCGTACAACCACCGAGGCCCATAAGCCCCACTCGCACTCACCCCACTTGCCCCTCATCCCACCAGCACCGTCATTGTTGATTTCACAGGCCCTTCAGTTCCACATACTGTATGTCTCCAGTGACTCCTCTACAAAGCCTCCGTCACCAACTCCCAAGTGACAAAGGCAATGTACAGAGATGCATGAATCAATGAAATCCAAAGTCTCTCAACAACTCAGTCCCCAATCAGATACCCTCAGGACCCTTTGTTCCTGATCATACTGGGAACACCCGCCACGGTCATTATGTAGGCCCCTTGACTGACAGCACAGCCCCTCATGGCTGATTCCCACAGGCTTCTAAACACTAATGCCAAGAAACCCATCCCTGGCTCCCCACACTCCCATCCAGTAATCTCAGCAGAGTCTATTTGTTGACTAGGAGTGGAGTCAGTGAAATCCTTACCACTGAGTCCCAAAGGACCCCTACAGAACTCCAACCCCTCCCTCCTACAGCCACCCATCCACTCTCCTTAACAGCGCCCCAACCACTGGTTCTCAAAGAGCTCCCGGCCCCCATCACTAAACCCAGGGGATGCCAAATCAGCAATCACACAGGGACCCAAGCCACTCACTCCCGTGGTACCCCATTTTCTAATCAACCCCACGCTCACCCACCATTCACTAGCACCCCTATGGACCCCTCTGATCACCACCAGCTCTGCCGCGCCCTCCTACCCTGCTACCTCCGATGACTCCAGTTACTACCCGCACTGTCTGCTCATTCACAGCCCCGAACAGTCCATCAGCTTGTATCAGACCTTGTCACTGACACGTGGCGCCCCGTCCCTGACGCCCCAATCACAGAATCTCCCAAACCATCTGCCAGCACAGCCCACCCCAGTTACCCTTCTCCATCGAAACAGTTACCCCTGAACTGTCAAATACGATGCAAAAGAATATTTTATTCCACAATTAGTGCTGGAGGTGGGGGCTACTACAACAGGAAGAACACAG
>NC_043713.1:89207644-89242082 GCF_006229205.1 Suricata suricatta
GGGCAAAGCTGCTCAAGCTGGGAGTGAATCAAAGTTCAGGGACTGGGCTCGGAGAGAAAGAGGCTTACCTCCAGGTCTGGATAACAATCATCTTATCCTGACGGATCAAGAGGGAAGGCAGTCCATCTAATCGCTGAGGGGGTAAAGGATGGGAGTTTGGAGGATTGCTGTCCGGGGGTGTCACTGGCCAAGGGGGCAGGTGTTCCGTGATCCTCCGGGGAAGGGGCAAGCAGTTTCCTGGAGCAGGAGAGGGTGGGAGATTTCTTAACCTTCCTGCTTCCCAGGAGCCCAGGGCTCAGTACAATCCAACACTATCACAGACCCACAGGCCTTCCTGTCGAAGAAATCCTCGGTCCCCCAATTCCTAGCTCCCCCAGACAGACCTCCACAACGGCCTGATGCCAACCACAGGCCTAATTACTCCCGAAAACCACCCGTCAGCTGCATCCCCGACGGCACACACTCGCCCTCCAGGGTCTCCACATGCAGCCTCAGGGGCCCCCACTCTCCCAATCCTTGCTCCTCATCACCAGAACTGCCAAGCCCACGACTCTAGGCCTCCACCAAAAGCCGCTCCCGATAGAACTCACCCCAAAGGCCCCCATCACCCACTAATTCCCTCCGCCGGCTTCACAACCACCCGTCCGCCCCGAGCCCCGGCTCACTGATTTATCACACTCCAATCCCTTGACCCTCCAGTGCACCCCGAATTACAGAGTTCCACCATCTCCCTCAAAGCCTCATCACTCATCACCACAGGCGGCCCCGCCAGACCCCACATCGCCCTCCTGACACCCACATTCACCGCCCGCCACACCCTCCCATCCCTGCGCGCCCCGTCTCCTAAAGCTGCCCCAGAAGCGCCGCGCCCCCCGCCGCGCCCCCCCCGGACTGAAACCAGCGCCTGCGCCGCGTGGCCGCCCCCCCCCCCCGCAAGCTCCCCCGCTCCCGCTCCGGGCCCTCCTCGCACCCAGCTCCGGAGCCAGTTCCTGCGCGCGTCGAGGTCACCCTGGGATCCCCGCGGTCACCAAGTCCGCCCCAGCCCCACAGCCTCGCGACGCCACCTCTACCCCACACACCCTCCAGCTCCGGGCCGCAGCGCCGAGACTCACGCTGCCCACCACGGAATGTGCGCGCAGAACTACATTTCCCAGAGTGCCGCCGGCCCCAGAACTACACCACCCAGACGGCTGTGCGGCGCACCTCCCCGATTGGCAGGTGGGAGGTTTCCGGTGGAAATCCACCCGCGCTGTCTGATTCTTGGGTCGGAGTTCTGGGGTGTAGCCGCTTTCCTCAAATGTGTCTGTGGGTGCACTTCAATGTGTTGCCGGGAGGAAACTTCTGTCCCTTTACATTTTTGATGCTAAAGCAAAATCATTTACAAAATCAAAGTGAAATAGGTAGGTTCTGGTTCATTCAGCTCAGCACTGACCAAAGTAATGAAAATTGAAATAAGGACTTTAAGGAGAAAGAAAATGTAGTCGTGGAAAGAGGAGGAAATTAACGAATATAGAATCAGAAGTTAAGGGATTAAGATAGCAAAAACTTGAGCCAGGTTTTTAAAATAAAATATAAAATCACTAGAAATTTTTATCAAAGAAATGGGGAGAAATAGAAATAGCCATAAAAAACAAATTTATGAGGTGCCTGGCTGGCTCAGTCAGAGGAGCATGCCACTCTTGATTTTGGGGTGGTGGGTTCAAGCCCCATGTTGGGTATAGAGATTACTTTAAAAAATAAATAAACAAGGGGCAGCTACGTGGCCCAGTTGGTTAAGTCTCACCAGCTCAAGTCATGATCTCATGGTTCAGGCTTTGAGCCCCGCGCCTTGGGCTCTGTGCTGAGGCTCCGAGCCTAAAGCGTGTCTTGGATTCTGTCTCGTGCTCTCTGCCTCTCTCGCTCCCTCGCTTTCCCTTTCTCTCCCAAAAATAAAATTAAGAGCACATTTAGAAAAAAATGTTTTTAAGTAAACTAAAAAATTTTAAATACTTGTAAAAGAATATTTTATTCAATTCCCTGTAGTATGCTAGTAGATTTGGAACCTGATGAAGTACATGATTTAAAGGAATAGTTAGGTGACTAACTTAAAATAATATCCTTGTAGAACTAAACCCAATATTAACATGCTTTCAGCTCCAGGCTCAGATGTTTTAATTGGTGAATCTGAATCCTCCACACTATCAAAGGACATAATTCTTACCAATTACCAGAAAAATCTGGATAGAAGGGAAGTCCTTCCTAACACAAAGATAGCAAAATACTTTTGCCATAACTCGGCAAAAGTTAAAAAAAAAACAAACACTATAAAACAGTTTCAGTTCTGATATTTATGTAAAAATTCTGAAAAAATAGCAAATGAAAATCAAGCAATAAATTTAAAAATACATATCACAACTAAGTAGAAGTCATTGCGGGCTATAAACTACTAATGTAATTAACCATATTAAAGATTAAAGGGGAAACATGCATCATCATCTCAATGGATACTGAAAAATCATTCAATGAAATTCTATCTAGAATGTGTATTTATAAAGAACTTAGTCATACATGGCACCTGGGTGGCTCAGTTGGTTAAGCGTCTGACTTTGGCTCAGGTCATGATCTCACAGTTTGTGGGTTTGAGCCCCACATTGGGCTCTGAGCTACAGTTCACAGCCTGGAACCTGCTCTGGATTCTGCTTCTCCCTCTCTCTAACCCTCTCCCGTTTGTGCTTTCTTTCCTTCTCTCTCTCTCAAAAATAAATAAACATTAAAGAATGAAAAATTAGTATTAGTACTAGTATTTTTTTTTTTAATGTTTATTTCTGAGAGAGAGACAGAGCGTGAGCAGGGGAGGGGCAGAGAGAGAGGGAGACACAGAATCTGAGGACAGGCTCCAGGTTCTGAGCAGTCAGCACAGAGCCTGATATGGGGCTTGAACTCACGAACCGTGAGATCATGGCCTGAGCCGAAGTTGGATGCTTAACCGATTGAGCCGCCCAGGCGCCCCAGTATTAGTACTAGTATTAATTAGTACTAGTATTTTAAAAAAAATTTTAAACATACAGAAGTGTTGAGATACATATAAAAATAAGTGTCTCATAAATTAATAATATCAAATAAAATTACATTAGAAATCCTAAAACTGTCACCAATATTGTTTGCTTAAATTGAGAATATTTTAAAAATGCACAAAAATACAGAGAAAAATATAAAGTTAAATGATCAAATATTCATATGGTAACATTTTTTTTAATGTGTTTATTTATTTTTGAGACAGAGACAGAGTATGAGCGGGAAAGGGGCAGAGAGAGAGAGGGAGACACAGAATCGGAAGCAGGCTCCAGGCTCTGAGCTGTCAGCACAGGGCCCCAGATGGGGCTTGAACCCACGGATGAGAGATCATGACCTGAGCCGAAGTCTGAGGCTTAACCAACTGAGCCACCCAGGCACCCCTCATACTGGTAACATTTGACTCAGATCCTTGTTTAATTAAAAAGTAAAGCATTACATATTCCGTTGTTCTGAATAGTAGTCAGTCTCTCTCCTCCTTTCCACCATTCCTGAGGAAATCACTGTAATGAATGTGCGAGGTAGGCTTCCACTGAACAAATGTATAGGCATTACTTACAGACTATACTTACTATATACATCATGTACATGTTATATTTCTTACCTTCCCACGAATGCTATTGTTATCAACAGTCAACATTGAATCTCCAAGTTGTTGGTTTCAGTCTCAAGTAAAAAAACATAATTATGAAATAACTGGAAAACTGTGCTAGCTGGAAGCCTCACTGAAGATTCTTAGGGAATGTTCAGGAGCACATAATGCATGAGGCGGACAGCTTCTTCCCAGACCAACAGAACAGGATGGCCCCTGCAGCGGGTCGTCAGTCCTGCTGTTCATTTCATCCCTGAAGCCAGTTACGGTTCAGTTTGCTCATAGACACTAGTTGTATCACGAATACAATATTCTATAGACTCTCTATCCTTACTATTGTTCCTTGTGGCTCAGTCTGGGACAAGTCTGATACCTGGTCACAATTTGCTGATGATTTGATAAAAACTGACAGTTACATTTGTGGTCACTTTTCACCCAACTTACTTTGGTACTGATTTCTTGCATTAATCAGTTGACTTCCTAAGTAAGTTGGATTAACTGCTAAGTGCGTTTTAAAAGACAAAGAAGGGGGCACCCGGGTGACTCAGTCCATTGAGCGTCCAACTCCCGATTTCAGCTCAGGTTATGATCTCGCAGTTCATGACATCAAGCTCCACCTTGAGCTCTGCACTGACATCAAGGAATCTGCTTGGGACTCTCTCCCTACCTCCCTACCTCTCCGCCTGCCCTCCCCCCTGCTCACACTCCTTACCTCTCTAAAATAAACAAATAAAATAAAAGACAAAGAAGGCTTTTTTTTTTAAGTAAGCAATTTATTTTTTTTCCAGTTTTTATTCAAATTATAGTTAGTTTACATACAGTATAACATTAGTTTCAGGTGTAGAATCTAGTGATTCATCACTTACATACAACACCCAATGCTCCTCACTTAAGTAGGCAATTTTGTTAATACCCCCATATCTAGTTCTTCAGGCTCTTCAGAATGGGGATGGGACCTGTTCTCTTGGTTTATTTTGTGTAAAATTGGCTCTAGGCTCAGAAGTCTTGTGGGAAGCTGCATAGATTAGCTTGCCTCCAGCAAGGATATGTCACTCCCTGAGGGGTGCGGCCAGAAAAACAAGATTAACCGTCTAGAGGCCAGGGCAGTGCATTTCCTGATTCAGGGATTGGAGACAGCTACACTAGGAGAGCCTGGATTACAAAGATCGCCGCCTTGAGACAAGAAGTCGGTGTTAATCGTTCTGTCAGTCTGAGCCTTCTCACCGATCCCTTAGGCGCTATGTTGATTTTGCAGTTTTTGGTTTCCGTTTCAGTTTTTCCTTAATCCCTTGACTCTGTTACCTGGCAACCGACTCAGGTCAGCCGCCTCACTTCCCGCCCTGTACCTTATTTAAGGTGTGGATATTTTCTCAATAAACTGGGCTTGATCAGAAACGCTTGTCTTGCCCCACTCTCTGTGCTCCTTCCTGCCCTATTCTCTCTCCCTCCCTTCAGGAACCTACAACCCGATCGACTGGCCGGCCGGGGCGGGAACAGACAAGTCTCTGATGGGTAATGAAGTCTTAATGGTTCCTAAAGACTATCACACTCATTAGGTTCAAAGGGTCTTTCTTCAGTATGAATTCTCTGATGTTTAATATGAGTGGTAACTGAAAATCCTACCACATTACATATAGTTAGAAGCTTTACATGTAGGGGCACCTGGGTGGCTCAGTTAGTTGAGCATCCAACTTCAACTCAGGTCATAATCTTGGGGTTCATTAGATTGAGCCCCACTTTGGTCTCTCTGCTGTCAGCGTGGAGCCTGCTTCGGATCTTCTGTCCTTCTCTCTCTGCGGCCCCCCACCCCGCCCAGCACTCTCTCAAAAACAAAACAAAACAAAAGCTTTATATGTAGCATAAATATCCTGGCATTCAATAAGAGGTGAGTGACAGTAAAGGACTTTTGATATTCATTGGATTTAGAGAGATGTTCTACCCCATAAATTATCTGATGTTAAGTATTGTCTATTCTGTACGTAAAGGAATTATCTTCATACAGTCTGGTTCCAGTTTGAATTTTCTGATGTTGGGTTAGAACTGCATTATAGCTGGAGCACCTGAGT
Organism: Suricata suricatta; assembly: GCF_006229205.1. NCBI lineage: Eukaryota > Metazoa > Chordata > Mammalia > Carnivora > Herpestidae > Suricata > Suricata suricatta. The sequence goes on from NC_043713.1 coordinate 89,213,354, forward strand.
AGCTCAGTCAGTTAAGTGTCTGACTCCTGATTTCAGCTCACATCATGATTTCACAGTTCCTGAGTTCAAGCCCCGTTTGGGCTCTGCACTGACATTGCAGGTCCTGGTTGGGATTCTCTCTGCCCCTCCCCTGTACTCTCTCTCTCTCAAAATAAGTAAACTCAGAAAAAAAAAGAAAAAGAATTGTGTTATAGTTACAGTTTTTTTTTCAATTTTACAATGCTCATAAAATTTCTCTCAAGTAAGAACTCTCCTCTATGGGGATAACTGTGTGGCCCAGTCACTTAGGAGTCCGCCCTCAGCTGAAGGGAGCCTGCCTCATCCAAGATTATCCCAAAACTGGTCAGTATAAGGGTACAAACCCACCTCTTTACCTCAATTTTCTTCATCTCTGAATGGCGAGTTTATTTTTAAATATTAAAAAAAATTTTTTTTACATTTATTTATTTTTGAGAGACAAAGCACAAATGGGGCAGGGGGTGAGAGAGAGGAAGACACAGAATCCAAAGCAGGCTCCAGGCTCTGAGCTGTCAGCACTTAAACCCACAAACCATGAGATCATGACCTGAGCCAATGTTGGATGCTTAACTGACTGAGCCACCCAGGTGCCCCTCTGATCGACCTGTTTCAAAGATTCTGTGAAATTAGTTGAGGCCTCTGTTGTGGAAGCATCGCTGTTGAACTTTCCCCTCTGTCCAGTCCTGCTTCCCTCCTTCCCACACAGTGGTCATTCCAGAGAGCAGCCCCTCATACAACACCTGATTATAAAGTCTGTTTCCTGCAAAACTCAACCTACTCTATGTGTACTCTTACTGTCCGAGCTAGCTTATAGATCTTTAGAAAAATAAATTTGTCTCATTCTTTGCTGAGTCTCTTAAGGGAATAGACTTAGATCTTCTACAAGAGCACACAAGTAGAAAAGAAGATCTAGAAAAGCTAAGACTGAGAAGAAACTATTACAGGGGCACCTGGCTGGCTCCGTCTGTGGAGCACGTGATTCTTAATCTCAGGATTGTGAGTTCAAGCCTCATGTTGCGTGTGGAACCTACCTAAAAGGAAGGTGAAAGAGGAAGAGGAGAAGGAGGAGGGAAAAGAAGAAGAAATTATTATGAAAAAGACAATTCCAAAAATGAAGAAATCATTATTCTAGGTGTATTCCATAGAAGTTAACCAAACAATCTAATATCTAATGAAAGGCTACTGTTTCCAAATTTGGGAATAAAAATAAATAAGAGCATTTTTTAAAGTTCATTTATTTTGAGAGAGAGCATGGGCAGGAGAGGGACAGAGGGAGAGGGAGAGAGAGCCACATTCTGTGGGCATTTGTTGGAGAAACAAAGTAGCAATGCCAGAAAAATCTCATAATCTTGAGTAATTGTAACAATAAACACCAAAAAGGCGAGTTGAAATCTCAAGAACCTACTGAAAGAACAAGTAAATAAGCCATAAGAAAGAAAAGGATATACTAAAAATAAAGGCAAACAACTGGACAACACTAGCAAGAACTGAAAGAAAATAACTGACATCCCGAGACCACAATGTTAGAGAGAAAACCACAGGCCCCAAACGGCGGCATTTGTAAACCTAACCTAAGATAGTCTCACCTTCCCAGAAATGTCATCTTAATAGGTCAATACCAATCAGGTGATCTGTTACATGGCCCTTTTCATCCCCCAAAGGAAGAGGAGGTAACCCACCTACTAAACATCTTTTGTCCTCAAATGAAAGTGACCTTACCTAATCGTTTTTTTTCTGTTTATGACTTCTTCATCCTGCCTTTTAAAACCTTTCCCTTTCTGTAGACGTTTGAAGCTCCCCTCTACCTGTTAGATGGAATGTTGCCTGATTCATGAATTGGTTAAAAAAGCCATTAGATCTTTAAAATTTAGTTGGTTTAATTTTTCTTAACAACACTATCTAAAGACGTTTAAGCATGCTAATCTTTAGATGTACATGGCACATTCTTCTGAATAGGATCTATATTGGACCACAAAATAAGTCTAAATAGATATACAAGGACTAAAATTAAAACAAAACAAAATGCAACATACTAAGTCTAAATTGTTAGAAATCCAAGCCCTGAGCTCTTTATTCCCTTACCTCCAATTTAATCTTCTTTTTCTATCTGAATCCAGAGTTACTCAGTTACTCAGTTAAAGACTCATAAAACTGCCAAGCACATTATATTTTTAGCAAGTCCCAAAAATATATTCTCTGCCTAGGTCTCTGATTGATGTAAACTTATCACGTAAGACCTTTCTTAGGCTCTCCTCCTATCCTCCAATCTGGACCGTTATTTTATGTCATTTAAGTAAACGTAAATGCAGAGTCCTTAATCCTACAGTCTTCCCAGATCTTTCTATAGGGACTTTAGTCTCCTGCTAATCCAGGTCTCCTTATTCATAGTTATGTGCCTACATTTTTGTCTTTATTTCCCTATTTTGTTCAAATATTTGTTGAATAGAAAGTTTTCCTTTAAAAAAAAAGGATTTTCAGGTAGGAAGACCTTTTAAAATTATGCTATTCAGGGACACCTGGATGGCTCCGTCGGTTCTGCTATGACTCTGGATTTCGGCTCAGGTCATGATCTCAGTTCGTGAGTTTGAGCCTTGCATCCAACTCGGGATTCTCCCCCACACCCCGCCCCGCCTCTCCAGTGCTGCCTTTCTCAAAATAAGTAAATTGAACTTAAAAAAATATGCTACTCATAGTTTTGGGGTTTTTTAAGTTTATTTTTTTAGTGATCTCTATACCCAAAGTGGGCCTCACACAAACCTGAGGTCAAGAGGCTTCTGCTCCACTGACTGAGCCAGCCAGGGGCCCCATTATGGTTTTATTGTATTGCTATGAGATAATTTTTTGGTATTGGACCAGGAGTATATTCATGTCTATTATTGCTGCGCTTCTATTTATTTCTTTCCATCTACTGTAGTTTCTCCTGTAAGGAGTTGCTGTCTTATTTAGTGCACTGCTATTAAGACTTGTTTTATAACCCTGGGAACTGCAGCTTGTGGCCTTACAAAGTATACGTCTCTGCTATGCATCTGCATCTTAACCCTGTCCTCTTTGACATCAGACCTCAGCCAGTGGGTCCCTGCACTGAGGCCCCGACGCAGAAAGAACCCCACACTAAGCCATCACGCCTCGCGCCTGCTCTGCAGATCCGTTTTCTCCTGGAAGCCGGGCCAGTGAGCAGGGACACTCCGCAGAGGATTCTGGGAGATGTAGTTTTCTTCCGAAGCCGCTTCCGTCAGCTGCACCGACGCATGATATACTTCCGCTGCGCCGCTCCGCGGCTGTCGTGAGGTACTGTCCTGCGGGGCTGTTTCCGGCTTGGTGCTGATGGAACTGAGCGGGCCCGGGAGTTCTGAGTTTCCGCGGCCCCGGAGCCGCGAGAGCACGGGCTTAGCGCCGCCCGGAGCCGAGTCCCAGCTAAACCCCAGGGTCGGCCCGAGGCGTGGCCGGAGCCAGCGCGCTCTCGGGGTTTTCCGTGCCGGGGCCGCGTCACCGTACAAACTCCTCTCCGACTTCTTCTGCCCGGGCCCGAGGCCTCCGACGGGTAGGTGACGGGTGCCCGCGGACCCACCCTCTGTGGGGCGGGGGGGCGCGGACGAGACGGGCAGGGAGACCCCTCACGGATCGGTTCTCTGCTCCGCAGTCTGCACGGAACGGGACGGGATGGCCGCCGGGTTCCCGACAGCTTCGTGTTGGGTAAGTAGGGACTTTCTTGTCTTTAAAAGGTGGCTCGGCACTGAGGATGGACACTTTCAGCTCCTTATGGTCACATCTGGTGCCCAAACTCAGGGCGCCCCCCCCCGCCCCCCCAGTGTCTCTGATCTCCGGAAACGTTCCCCGTTTTCTGTCCGGTGTTCTTCTTTGGAAGTTATGCCGAATTGGCCGCTGAAGACCCTGCACTTTGGGGGAAATGAGGGCCCTTGTTAAAGAAGCAGGAGGGAGCAGTTTGGGAGCCGGGGAGGGCCAGGGGGTCCCCTGGACTATGCGAGTGATTGATGGGCTCAGCGAGAGGAGGCTTTACAGCGGTCGTGAGCTTCTGACCTCTCGCACGGAGGGGTGATGCTTCCAGTCTTGGGAACGCTGTTAGAAGGGGCTTCCAGGAAAAGAGTGTAGCTTTGGAGGTGTTGAACATGCGGCACCTACAGTTGAGTCTGTAGCTCGAGCGGGAGTTCTCACCTGAAAGTGTCCGGAGCAAAGATCCCTGTTAGTCGGAGTTCCGGGGATGGTGGCACAGAGCCCTGAAACGGGCCGAATGGAGGGTTTGTGGCCGAGACCAGGAAGGACTGCAGTACAGAAGGGCCGGGGAGCAAGAGAGGCGAACGTCTGGGAGAGTGGCTAAGTTTCCCTGCCAGTCTGAGAAAAGAGATCTTCCTAAAAGCCGTGATAGGAAATACCTTAGAGCAGCATTTCATGGGACAAATGGTATCTTTTGGATCCGGATATTTATAAATCCTCAGCAGTTTTTCTATACCAGAGAGAACGTTGGAATGGTCGCTTCCTGAGAGTAATAGGAGTATTGCGAAGTGGATCACATAAGGTTGTGGACAGTGGGATGTAAGGAAAGTTAATGACAGCAGAGACCTTTCTTAGGTGGTGTGCAACTTCATGTGTGACAAGAGGTGTTTGAGTGACAGTAAGAAGGAAGTTCACTGAGGTGGCCTGACTGATACAGTTGACCGTAAAATTAAGGATATCGGGGCGCCGAGGTGGCTCAGTCAGTTAAGCGTCCGGCTGCAGCTCAGGTCATGATCTCACAGTTCGTGGGTTCGAGCCCCGCGTCGGGCTCCGTGCTGACAGCTCAGAGCCTGGAGCTGCTTCAGACTCTGTATCTCTTTCTCTCTCTGACCCTCCCCTGCTCGTGCTCTGTCTCTGAAAAATAAATAAAAAACATCTTAAAAAATTAAGGATATTTTATTTATTTATTTACGCAATCTCTACACATATGGGGCTGGAACTCACAACCCCTAGATCCAGAGTCAGACACTAACTGAGGCGGCCAGGTGCCCCAGGATCCCCAGGATATTTTGATCCTTTTTTTTAATGTTTATTTTTGAGAGAGAGAGACAGAGCACAAGCCAGAGAGGGGCAGAGAAAGTTGACACAGAATCTGAAGCAGGTTCCAGGCTTTGAGCTGTCAGCACAGAGCTCGACTTAGGCTCAGGTCATGATCTCACAGTTCGTGGGTTGGAGCCCCAGATCAGGTTCTGTGCTGACAGCTCAGAGCCTGGAGCCTGTTTCGGATTCTATATCTCCCCCTCTCTCTCTGCCCCTCCCCCACTTGTGCTCTGTCTCTCTCTGTCTCAAAAATAAATAAACAAAATTTAAAAAAAAAGAATATTTTTATTCTTTTTTTTTTTAATTTTAAATGTTGTTTTTTTTTTTATTTATTTTTGAGACAGAGAGAGACAGAGCATGAGAAGGGGAGGAGCAGAGAGTGGAAACACAGAACCGGAAGCAGGCTCCGGGCTCCGAGCTAGCTGTCAGCACAGAGCCTGACGCGGGGCTCGAACCCACAAACGTGAGATCTGACCTGAGCCGAAGCCGGAGGCTTAACCGACTGAGCCACCCAGGCACCCCAAGAATATTTTTATTCTTGAACAATAACTATATAAGAGTGCCCGGGTGGCTCAGTCAGTTGAGTGTCCAATTCTTGATTTCGACTCAGGTCATGATCCTGGGTTTGTGGGATCCAGCCCCCAGTCGGGTCTGCGTTGAGTGTGGATCCTGCTTGAGAGATTTCCCCTCCCCCTGCCCCTGTTCCTCACTTGCTCACACATGTGCTCTCTCGCTCTCTCTAAATAAAAAGGAAAGATAGAAAAAGAACGTAACTATATAGAAAATACAGTGAGAAAACATTTACAATACCAATAAAAAAGGTAAAATAAGTGAACAGAGTCATATTTTATAAGTAATAACTAAGTAAACAAAGAAGACAAAAGGTAGACTTTAAAACTATTGAATAATACTAGTAGGTGCCGTGACTGGCTGGTACTGGGTGTGTGTGAAGTCGGTAAAGACCTGAGACCCTGTGAGGCAGGTCTGTCCATGTTACAGGTGAGGAAACGGGGCGACCTGCCCGTGGTCCCGACGCGGTGAAGGCGACGCGGAGCCGACGTTGCAGAGCTAGAATTCCAACAAAGCAGTGTTTTTGGAGCTGGTGCTCTTACTGCCTCTTACATTTTAGCGTGAACAGAACTTGCTTGTTTTCGAGGGCACATACTGATTTAACAAACGTTTATTGACTATCACGGCATGTAGGGATGAACAAGATCGTCAGAGTCCATGACCCCATGCAGAGTACGGGAGATGGTGACACATTCCAGAGGAGCATCATAAACAGACAAAAACAGCAGTGACGGTCATGCATGGGAAGGAGAGCGGCCGGTGGCTACTTTAGATTGGCATCCTGTGACGGCAACATTTAAGTGGAGTCTGAATGACAGCTTGCTGATCATGGGACAATGGGTATAGTGGGGGAGGAGGCATTCCAGCCTAGGGCTGCACTCCAAGCAAGTGGCAGGTGCCTCTAGTGGAAAGCAAGCCCGGGCTGGAGTGGGTAGACACACCATGCATCAGCCAGGATCACGTTGTGTAGGGCCCTTTAAGTGAGGGGAAAGATCATGCTGGAAAGCCCTAGGAGATTCTGTGTTATGTTCTGTTATTATTTTGAAACTGTAGAGAAGCTGCAAGAATACTATAATAAACTCTCGTACAGTATTGTATATTAAAAAAACCCTTTACCCAGAACTGTCAACATTTTGCCATATTCACTCTATCATTGTCTTTTTTCTTCTTCATGTGTGTATGTGTACATGTGTATACACGCGTACTCATTTTCCTCCCTCTCCCTTGTGATCTAGTCGTGGCTTCACTTCGCTTCTGAAAGCCAGCTCTTGCCTACACACCTCATCTTTCTTCCCAGTCCTCCCTTCTTTCCTTCCTGCCTTCCTTTTCCTTCTCCTCTTTCTCCTTTCTTTCCCTTCCCTGTTACTTTTATTGGCACACGTAATCTAGCATAAAAGTATTGCTTTTCTTCTTTCATATAAAACAAATTGTAACTGCACCCTTTTAGAAAACCGGATGGTAAGTAACACAGCCAAGCCCCCTTTGTCGTCTTCTGTCAGGAGGTGGTCAGTAGCGGGTGCCCCATCTCGGGGTTATGAGTCGGGCCCCATATTAGGGTGGAGCCTATTTAAAAGTTTAAAAGTTTAAAGAAAAGTAGTCAGCTTGGAGGCTTCCCATCCGGACTTTTTCTTTCCTTACTTTTTATTAAAATTTTTAAAAAATTTTTTGAGAGAGGGGAACAGAGGACCTAAAGGCAGCAGTGAGCCCAAATTGGGGCTCGAACTCCCTGAACATGAGATCCTGACCAGAGCCGAAGTTGGACATTCAACTGACAGAGCCACCCAACGTGCCCCCAGACCTTTTCTACTGGAAACGTGGTTTTATGTTTTCTTCTCTTCTGTAAGTGGTGCAGTTTGCCATTTCTCTTGCGTTTGTTTTAGAATTCTATATGGCACTGCATGCAGATTGTTGTGTTCCCTTTGTCTATTCTGTTGAGAACAAATATGTTTAAATTTTAAAATAGTTGATTAAAATGATTATGATTTTTATAGGTAATGGAGTGGAATTTCAGGTGTGCTTATTAATTCAACATTTGAAAAGTTTCGTTTTTATATGAATTGCATTATACTTTGTATAATTATATTCCAGTTTGAAAAATGTCACTATGGAATGGATGTACCCTATTCCCATTTAGCTATTCTCTTACTGATGGAAATTTAGGTTGTTGAGTGTGTTGCTATTACGAACGGAAACAGTGAACAACTCTGCACATTATGGATGTTCCTATCCCATTAAGTTTTGGTGACATATTGGCACTTTTCTACATTCTCTTAGAACCCAGTGCAGTCACAGGGCACCTGGTGGCTCAGTTGGTTGAGTGTTCGACTTCAGCTCAGGTCATGATCTGATGGTTCATGGGTTCAAGTCCTGTATCAGGCTCTGTGCTGACAGCTCAGAGCCTGGAGCCTGCTTCAGATTCTCTGTCTCCCTCTCTCTCTGTGCAAGCTTGCATGCACTCTCTCTCTCTCTCTCAAAAATAAATATATTTTTTGGGGCGCCTGGGTGGCTCAGTCGGTTAAGCCTCCGGCTTCGGCTCAGGTCAGATCTCACATTCGTGGGTTTGAGCCCCACATCAGGCTCTGTGCTGACAGCTAGCTCAGAGCCTGGAGCCTGCTTCTGGTCCTGTGTCTCCTTCTCTCTCTGCCCCTCCCCCTCTCATGCTCTGTCTCTCTCTGTATCAAAAATAAAATAAAATAAAATAAATATATTTTTTAATTAAAACCCCACAATTCTTTCTCTTATAATCATCTTCCCATCCTAATCCCCTTTCTCTCCTCAGAAGTAATCAATTTGGTGTATGTTCTTCTAGACCTTTCTATATACATTTTTCTTTAGCTGTATATATTCTCAGAATGTTTGGTTTATTTCCCTGGGTTATTACGTAAATGGATTTCACTCTATATAACATTGCTTGTTTTTTCCATGCAAAAAATGTATTTATACTTGTATTTGTGATGATTTTATACATATATATCCCTTTGTGACTTCTTTTGACTTTTTTTTTCCTTTGAGTTCTGACCTAATGATCGTAAAATGCATAAATCGTAAATAGAATATTTATATTCGTTTAGGTTCCTGGACCCAATTCCAATGAGAGGGGTAGGGGTACAGTTCCCCTTCATACAATAGCAAGCAACTCTTGGACACCAGCAGGTTGTCTGAGGGTTCAACTTAATTCTGGCAACCTCTGCCCAGAGGTGGCACTAGATTTCGCAGGTTAGGGACTTGGTCCCACAAGACTGCTCTTCTCCCAGCTCAGCCCCGGGTTGCAGGGCCCAGGCCATCGTTACTAGTGTCACAGATGGGAAGTCCCAAAGACCTGCCCCTTAGCTTCACTTGATTTGCTACAATAGCTCACAAAACTCAAGGACACAGTAACTTATATTTACCAGTTTATTACAGGATATGGTAAAGATACCAGCTCAACAGCCAGGGGAAGAGATGCACATGGGGAAAGGGCTCAGAGCTTCCGTGCCCTCGCCACGTGCACCAGTCTCTCCTCTCCACATCCTCACCAATCTAGAAGCTCTCCGAATCCTGGCCTTTTGGGTTTTTATGGAGGCTTTGCTGTATCCGTGTGGTTGATTAAATCATTGGCTGCTGGTGCTTGATCCGACCTTTAGCCCTTCTCCCCTCCTTGGAGACTGGAGGTGGGGGAGCCCTCTCCCAGCAACCCACCGGCCTTCTGTTGGTTTCCTAAGAGCTTCCCTAACATAATGTAACATAACAAAAATGCCATAATGGCACTTACCAGGAGATTTCCTAGCATTTTAGGAGCTGTGAGCCAGGAACCCTTGGATAAAGACCAAATACATGTGAAAAATATATTTTGGACATCTGAATGACCAGATATTTTTATAAATCACAGAATTGCAGCATACACTGTAGACAAATCGGAATCAAGAGTTCTGGCACCCTAGCAGGTTCGATTTTGTTTCCTCTCACCACTGCACTGCCCTCCGGGGGTCACTTTTTTTTTTTTTCTGTTACATCCAACACCATAAATTTTGCCTTTTTTTTTTTAAACAACATAATTGGAATTATAAGTAAAGTGTCTGGGGTTCTGTATCAAAGAGTAAAATTCCTTTCTACCTTTAGCTGAATTCTGAATTTTAAGTGTTGAATTTTACATTACTTTGTTTCCTCTATTGAGATGACTGGTTTCTGTTCTCCGTTAATATACTAGTGTGACTTCACTGATAGGTTTTTGTGGGATTTTTTGTTAATTTTGGATTGTCTCTTAATTTTTTCGATAAATTTCCTTGTCTTAGTGCTGTGTGTGTGTGTGTGTGTGTATGTGTGTGTACAGGCCTTGTTTTACTTTACTACTATTTTTATCCAGATATTTTGATCAGAGTTAATAATAAATAAGTTAACACTACAGTTTGTGCTGTACTTGCCTGGTTTTGTCTGTGGGGTTTTGTGTAAGTTTGTGCCGTACACTGTGGGTACCGCATGGCTTCCTGGCTCAGCATCAGGGTAGACATGTTGGGAATTTTATGCTCCTTCCATGTTGGTAGAAGTCATTTTTAAATGTAGTGTGGGTCTATTGCCTGTCTTGAGGGTAAACCCTTGATTGCTACTAATTTATTTGTTTTTTTGTTTGTTTTAATCTTTTTTTTCCCCCAAAGCTTTTAAGTAACCTCTACACCCAACGTGGGGCTCGAACTCATAACCCTGAGATCAAGAGTTGCGTGCTCGTCTAACTAAGCCAGCCAGCACCCCACTACTTATTTTGTTATCATTGATTAGTCAGGCTTGCTTTTTAAATTCTTCGTAGGCCAATTTTGGTTACTTTTGCTTTTTTTAAAAAAAGTTTTATTTAAATCCAAGTTAGTTAACAGGTTACTTTTGCTTTTTTAGAGAATTTTTGTTCTTCCAAGTTTTCAAATTTATTGGAACAAATCTATAACCTATAGTTAGGTCTACTACCATATTTCTTTAGAGACACGAATTCAACACAGTTGGTGCCGTAGGAAACAGCGTGAGCCTTCTGTCTGACTTCAGACACCCGTCTTTCCACCATTTTGTGACCAGCTGCAGCCCCTCTGACATCCGAATACCAGGTCTTTTCCAAAGTACAGTACTATATTGTCATTTTGTATGTTTCTGAGACACGTAAAACTGCTGCTGTTTTCGGTAGGTTCCTGGTGTCGGTTTTGCGTGTTGCTGGCAAGGACTGTGCCCCAGCTCCTTCTCCCCACAGTCCCTGTGCATTTGTGTGTGACTTTGCACTGTGATGATTTTTTTGCAGTGTACATGTCACATTACAGTAGAATTGTCTCTGAATAATAATTTTGTGAATGAAAAAAATCTCTGAGTGATGGACTCTGTCTTGGTCATAATAGTTTTCTTTTTTTAATTCCCTCGTTTCTTTACCAGGCTTGGCCAATAAAAACTTTTATAAAAATACTTTTCTGTATTTTATTTTTATTCTTATCAAGCTCAAAATACAGTAAAAAGCTTAAAATAAGCCTCACGATTTGCCCCCACTCTCTGTTCTGCACCTTTCTTCCTCCACCCTGTGTCCACACTTGGCCACTTTGGTCTGTGTTCACCCTGCGCCTCTGCCGTAGCTTTTACACAGTCACATTGGTGTGTCTTGCTTCGGTCTCTCCTCTGTCGTGAGGTTGCTGGCTTGATGAGTGGCCTGGGCTTGATCCGGACGCGAGAAGTCACAGCCTGTTTCCTCCATCACGACCTCAGACATGCCTGTCAGCCCTCCCGGTCCTTGGCCCCCGTGGTTGTGTCAGCAAGCACTCCTGGTTCTCTGGTCACTTTGAGACATCGGAGAGTACAGTCCATGCTCTGATTCCACCTCCTCTTCTCGTCTGGCTCTGGCTGCAGAGGAGAGGTGGGAGGGCTCATCCCTTTACTCCCACTTCCTGTGGAGGCTCCTGCTGGGTTGGGAAGATCAGTGCTTAGACCAGAGAAGCTCCTCTTGTCAGGTGGTCGGTACCCACCAAGGCGCTTGCTTGGAGCCTGAGACAGGGCCCTTGTCATAGACTCTGGGACTAAAGTTATCTTTTAGCAAGAGAGCCGGACGCAGAATTAAAAAATAGGAGAGAGGGGCACCTGGTTGGCTCAGTCGGTTAAGCATCTGACTTTGGCTCAGGTCATGATCTCACAGTTCGTGGGTTCAAGCCCCGCATTGGCTCTGTTCTGACAGCTTGGAGCCTGGAGCCTGCTTCGGATTCTATGTCTCCCTCTCTCTCTCTCTGTCCCTCCCCAGCTTGCTCTCTGTCGCTCAAAAAATAAATTTAAAAAAATTTTTTTTTAAATAGGAGAGAGAGATGGCTAATGTCTGGGAAAAGACAAGAGCCCTGAATAAGGGTTCTTGCCCTGTATTTATTAAGATCAGAAGGCTTACAAACGTGATGGGCGTTCACAAAGAGACAAAGAAACAGTGAACATTGACTTATGGGCATGAGGGAAGGGGGGAGTTTTGAAGATACACAGTGTTTGGGGTTTGGGTCAATATAAAACAAAATCCAGGCACCAGGCAGACAGTTGTTCAGGGCAGATAGGAGGCGCTGTTTATTATCTTAGCTAGCCGAGGGGAGAAGACAAATGGGGAAACAACCTCAGGGTAAACAAGGCACCTTTTCTTTTGTCTCTGCTCTGGGCTGCTTCGCCTACAGCTCAGGGGTCTGTAGTCTAGTTTACGTGTTTTGCCTGACCTGGCCCTATTCTCCTGTGAAAGCAGCTTCTCTGCTATAGGACTACATTGTGGGGACACTTTGGCCCTCCCTGCCTCATCTGGCTTATCTCATATACCTTTGTACTGGGAGCCTTCATGCCCATTCCTACCTTGGGCCTTTGCCCATTCCTCTCTATCTTTGGGGTTCAGCACCCCCTATTCTTGGGGTGTCAATCATGTTTACCCAAACCCAGGTGTGAGCTTTCCATGGCTTTATTTCTCTGTGCCTTGTTAACCCATGGGTAGAAGCCTGGGGGACTCATCAGCCCATCCCCCGCAGGCCCCACCCTGTATTTCCATGTGTGAAGTGATTCCCACTCACCTCTGCAGGGTCCCCCAGAATTGCATGCACTGTCTCTTCCCTCTGGGGTTTCCTTTGGGCAGCACTGTTGGGTTAGGAGCCTATCAAGGGGAATCTGGCTCAGGAATCTTGGGGTGTCACTTCTCCACTGCCTTCACGGAGTGCTCCAGAATCCTCCATCTTCAGGAATTCCTGGTTTACCAAAACCCCTGAACATAGACCAGTTTCTCCTGACTGTGGGCTTAGTGGACATCCAGACTATCTCTTCCTTCCTTCCCTGCCACCAGCAGCTTCAGGGAATTCTGTCCAGTGGCTTCTCCAACCTCGTTCCCTTCACGTTTCCTCGAGCCATCCTCACCTTGTTGAAGGGCCGCGTCCTTGCCGTCCTCCTCAGCACCCTCCTCTGTCACATCGTACCCACTAGGATGTCATTTGGCTCTGTGCTCACTTGATGCCCAGAACCCAGCCACCACTTATTATTACTCCAGTGCTGCCTCTCTGGCCACAGCTACCTTCATCGCTTCCAGATCCAGGACCTTCCCCCGCTTTGGCAGTCAGAATCATCTCAGATGTGAGGTCACAGTGCTCTTGTTTGAGGCCTTCCGATGACCTCTCCTCCCGGAAGGGGACCTCAAGTCCTCACCACTCCCGTGGAGCCTTGCAGGACTGTGTCTGTTTTCATGCAGCCTGGGAGGCTCTTCCTGCAGAAACCTTGGCATTCGTTCTCACATCACTTGGGTTTCTGCCCAAATGTTGCCTCACCAGAAGGCTCTCTGACCACTCCATCTGCCTATGCCTGCTTCCTGAACTCAGTCCCCGTACCCTGCTTGAGTCTTGGTAGAGCACTGTCACCACCTGCTTGGTGGCTAGTTCCATGTTTACTGTCACCTCCCCATGTAGGAATGGAAACCCACTATGTACAGGGACTCTGTCCATGGCTGAGTCCCCAGCACCTAGGACAATCCTGGAACACAGTTGGTGACTCATAAATGCTGGTTGAATGATCCCATGAGGATCTGTAACTTGTTACTACTTTTTGGTCCCAGGAAAGGATTTATGATGAGCCTACTGGGTAGTTCATAGGGATGCCAAGAGCCCCACTCACACCTCACATGGACAGAACTCCTCCCCCCCCCGCAGTGGCTCTCCATCATCTGTGCCTGCAGCACGGGCTCCAGGCCCAAAGTCTGCTGGAGTGAACCCTGCTTGGCCTCAGTAATGGACCCCCTTTTTCTTTCCTTTTTTTAATTAAAAAAAATTTTAATGTGTATTTTTGAGAGAGAGCATAAGTGGGGGAGAAGCAGAGAGAAGACCAAATCCAAAGCAGGATCAGGGCTCTGAGCTGTCAGTAGAGAGTGCAGTATGAGGCTCGAACTCACAAACTGGGAGATCATGACCTGAGCCGCTGAGGTCGGACGCTTAACCAACTGAGCCAGCCAGGTGCCCCTCGGCACCTTATTTTTTAAATTTATTTTTATTTTTATTTTTGTTTTATGTATTTATTCATTTTTATGGTGCCAGCCTCTGAGATTCAAGATGGGCTGAGCAGCCGTGAAGATGACAGGTAGTTCAGAGGGTAGACCTTCCCATTGGTTTAGAATCATTCTCTCCATCTCTGGGCAAAATGTATCCTGGATAACTTTTTTTTATCAAAGATTTGAAACATTCATTTCATATGTACACATAGATATGTATTTCCATCTACAAGACTGAAAGCTTCTTGAAGGCAGAAGCCTGTCATGTTCATCCTGTTATTTTCAGGATCAAAAACAGTATCTTGTGCATGGAAGCTCAAAAATTTTTTTATTGTTTGTTTTGTTTTATTCTAAAGTCCGTGCTGCACTGGGCACAGGAGGCAGTCTGTGGAGGAACATCTCTCCTCTCCCAGCTCCCGTGCATCCGTCCACATCACCTAATGCGGTGGCACCCGACTGAACGGGATGTGTGTTATTACAGGGATTACTGTCATTCAAGGATGTATCTGTGGAGTTCACCCGGGATGAGTGGCAGTTGCTGGATTCTGCGCAGAAGCACCTGTACAGGGACGTGGTCCTGGAGAACTATAGCCACCTGGTGTCCGTAGGTGAGTGCAGCTTTGGTGAACTGAGATCATGAATTATAAATTGCCATCCCCTTTTCTTTATCTACCCTGAGGTCTCTAAAGTACTTAATGGTTACGGACTTGAACTTTAGAAGTCAAAGGCTTCTAGTCCCTGTTTGGCCCTCATCTCCTAATTGTAGTCGTCCCCGAAGTGCAAGTGAATGGTTTGATTTTGTAGTTCCAGATACCTGAGTCCCGAGCAGCGTGGCCCACATCCTCTTTGATTTTCCATCAACAGGGTATCATGGTACCAAACCTGATTTAATCTTCAAGTTGGAGCAAGGACAGGAGCCATGGATAATAAATGCCAGAGTTTCCCGTCAGAGCTATCCAGGTGGGTGAGTGGGGACCAGGAAGATGCGGGCGAGTGTGAGCAGGGCTTGCACTGAGGCCGTCGTGTGCGGAAGCTTTCCTCAAAGCCCTGGCTCCAGTAGGGGGCTTGGGATGAGCCCGCAAGCTCGCTCCTCAGGGAAGGAAGGGACCATTGCTCGGTCCACGTGTGTGCTCTTCTCTCTTACTCGGAGGGGCAGGCGCGTCCCTCTTAGCAGCAGTCTGCTCAGATGCTCTCGGGGGGAGTTCCCTCCTTCCCATGGTCCCAGGCCGTCGGCCACCCCAGCCTCTGGCTGGTCTCTCTCCCCTCTCCTTCCGTGTGGCTTCTTGCCCTCTGCACTCCTGTGTTCACCGTCCTTCTGCCCCTGGTAAAGCCTGCAGCCTTTGCCTCCTTTGCTCAACATCCTTGTCTTGGGATATTTCATTGCTTCCTTTTCTCAAACTGATTACCTTGAAGTTACAACTGTTACTTTCTTGGGCACTTTTCTCCCATCCAAGTACTAACCAGGCCCAACCCTGCTTAGCTTCCAAGATCAGACGAGATCAGACGCGTTCAGGGTGGTATGGCCGTAGACACTTGGGCACTTTTCTTAAAAGGATTCTGAAACCTAGCATGGTCTCACCTGTGTCACTAGGTGATTTTGTCACCTTACGTTTCCTGGCTCTGCTTACTCCTCCCTTTGGAGGCAGACGGAGGGATCTGTTTCCCACATTTACCTGTTCGTTCTTGCCGATATTGGAACGACTGAAAGTCTCTTGCGCTCTGAGGATTTACGCTCTCTTTCCCCCGTGTTGTAACATCTCCTGGACATCCTCGGCCTCACCCCGTCTGCCCGCTCTTCCTGGCTGTACCTGTTTGTAAGAAGCCCAGGCCTCCTCACTCCTTCTCAGCAGCAGACCTGGGAAGGAACGTGTGCTCCGCGCCTTCCACTCTGGCGGCTGCTGCCGTTGGACTTGGACTACCACGTCCCGGCTCTGCGGGCTCAGCCTGGGGGCCCCGTGTCCCTTCTCCTTTGCTAACCTCAGTTCTGCTTCTGTTTTTGTTAGTATTTTATCCTTCAGCAGTGTCTCCATAGCTCCTGTGTCCTCAGTTGCCACCCAGACTGGATCAGTATTTTCCCAGGCGTGGACAGCTCAGATTTTTAGCCATTTTTCAGAACTCTAGTCTTTTCTTTAGCTGTTCCTGCTGCAGTTATTTTCATAAGTGTCGCTGTCACTAGACTGAGAAAATAAACAAGTATCTTACATCCTGGATTCAACCTGAGTAAACGTTAAGGAATTTGTAGTATGAGTGACCCGTGTCTGCCACAGGACGGCAGCTCCGCGGTGGCTCAGTTCAGAAACTCGGTGATGTCAGGGACCAAGGTGCGGCCCTCTTCTCACCCTCGGATGTTACACGTTTCTTCTGCCCAGGTGGGCACCTTCCATCTCAGGCATCACAGGAAGGCACAGTCACTGGATACGCCCTGTTTCTTTCCAAAAAATCCCATTCATCAGTCCCCAGAGTCTGTCTCCGAAGCCTGGCAGCACGTTCTCTTACAACGGACATGTCAGTGCCTGGACTAGCCATGGTGGGAGGGGCGGAGTGGCCTTGGTGGCCCACCACAGGGCCCACGTCCTCACTGGTCAGGGAGGTGCGCAGAGAGGAGGGCCGGACCGTTGGGAGTGCAGTGCACAGTGTGTGCCAGAGCCCTGCCTTCGGGCATTCCTCACACGGCCCTTCGTGCCCCCTGGACGCCGTTCAAGATTTGTCTGTTAACGTGGAGCATGGTCGTTACTTCTCCAGGGAGCGGTATGGCTCCTTTCCTGGGCCCGAGTCCAGTCTCAAGTCCAGAAGTTCTTGAGACGTGTGTGGTGCCATCAGACAGGTGTGGCTGTGGCCTGACCATCTGAACTGATGGGGTTCAAAGATCGACGGTCCATTCTAGGCACATGCGGTGGTGGGGAAGGAACTGGGCGCTGTGCTGTCTCAAAATAAACTAATAAATTTAAAAGCAGAACACGAATCAAGATGTCCTCTAAATAAAACGCTTTGGTAAGATGAAAATGTTTTGCCATGGCTTTGCCTATTTGTTTCCTGCCTCACTTTATTCATTCAATGGTTTTAGCTGTCCTGACCTTTTTTCTTTTCTCATTTCTTTAATTTTTATTTAATGTAAGCTCCACGTCCATCGTGGGGCTTGACCTCACAACCCTGAGATCAGGAGTCATCTGCTCTACCTACTGAGCCAGCCATGTGCCTCATTTTTTATGTTTCTTAAGTGTGCCAAGTAGGGTCCCTTCTCAAGAACTTTGTATGTGCTTTTTCTTCGGTTTGAAATGCTCTGGCCTTAATTTTCCTGTGGCTAATTCAATCTTCTTCTTTTTTTTTTTTAATTTTTGCACTTTTTTTAATGTTTATTTTTGAGAGTGTGTGAATGTGGGAGGGACAGAAAGAGACGGGGCAGAAGGTCTGGAGGGGGCTTTGCGCTGATAGCAGAGAGTCTGACACGGAGCTTGAACTCATGGACTGTGAGATCATGACCTGTGCCCAAGTTGGACACTTAACCAACTGAGCCACCCAGGCGCCCTGCTAAGTCAGTCTTTTAGCATCTCATTGTACCCTGGTTACTCTGTATTGTTTCAGTTCACACTTTGAGTAATAAACACATGTAATGACATTCATGTATCACATAAATGACATTGTCTCCTAAGTGCTGACCAAGATTTGTAAGCCTCTGTTGGTGCACCTGGGTGGCTCAGTCAGTTAAGTGTCCGGCTCTTGGTTTTGGCTTGGGTCATGATCTTGAGGTTCCTGAGTTTGAGACCTGCGTTGGGCTCTGCTCTGATAGTGCAGAGTCTGCTTGGGATTCTCTCTCCCTCTCTCTCTGCCCCTCCCCTGCTCATGCTCGCTCTCTCTCGCTCTCTCTCTCTCTCTCTCTCCCCCCCAAAATAAACTTAAAACAATTAAAAAGCATTTTTAATTACTGCTAATTTGCTGCCCATATTTCCATAACGGGCTTTGGTTTGATGCACTTCCTCGTGCTCCCTAGCTCAGACGGATGGCATGCGTATGCTTGGCCAGTATTTCTTGCGAACCAGTGTCGGAGGCGTGTTATTAAAAAAAAAAAAAAAAAGACTCATTACATGGCAGTTTTAAAACTCTCTGATTTGATATCAGATACATGTGATGATTAAAAAAATATATATATATATGTATTCTTTCCCTAGAAAATTGGGAAGACTGGTACCAGATAAATCAAGATGAGCTTGAAAATGTTGAGAGAAGTTATACTTGTAGCACGTTTGGAAAACTTCATCTGAGCAGAACCCATGTTTCTTCAAGACAAAGAATCCACAAGTATAACACACATGGGAGGAGTCTGACACAAAACTCAGGTTTGACCAGAAACTGTCTGAGGAAAAATCCTGAAAAATTTCACGGGTGTGAAGAATCCTATTTTCTTAAGCATCAAAGAGCTCATGGTGTGGAAAAAACCTGTGTGTGTAACGAATGTGGGAAAGCTTTCCGTTGCAAGTCGCAGCTGATCGTCCACCTGCGGACTCACACAGGAGAGAGGCCTTACGAGTGCACTAAGTGTGAAAGGGCGTTCAGCGCCAAGTCCAACCTCAATGCCCACCAGAGGGTCCACACGGGAGAGAAGCCCTACTCCTGCGGCGAGTGCGGGAAGCTCTTCTCCTTCAGGTCGCAGCTCATCGTCCATCAGGAGGTTCACACGGGCGGGAAGCCGTACGGCTGCAGTGACTGTGGGAAAGCCTACAGCTGGAAATCCCAGCTCGTTTTGCACCAGAGGAGCCACACAGGAGTGAAGCCGTATGAGTGCGGCGAGTGTGGGAAAGCCTTCAGCTTGAAGTCCCCGTTCGTCGTCCACCAGAGGACGCACACGGGAGTGAAGCCCCACCAGTGCAGCGACTGTGGGAAAGCCTTTCGGAGCAAGTCCTACCTCCTGGTTCACGTCAGAATGCACACAGGGGAGAAGCCGTACCAGTGCGGCGACTGCGGGAAGGCCTTCAACATGAAGACACAACTGGTTGTTCACCAGGGAGTCCACACAGGAAATAACCCCTATCAGTGCAGCGAGTGCGGGAAGGCCTTCGGGAGGAAGGAACAGCTCACGGCGCACCTGAGAGCGCATGCAGGGGAGAAGCCCTACGGGTGCAGTGAGTGTGGGAAGGCTTTCAGCAGTAAATCCTACCTCGTCATACACAGGAGGACACACACAGGAGAGAGACCCTACGAATGCAGTTTCTGCGAGAGAGCCTTTTGTGGGAAATCCCAGCTCATCATACACCAGAGGACTCACTCCACAGAGAAGCCCTACGAGTGCAGCGAGTGCGAGAAGGCCTATCCGAGGAAGGCTTCGCTTCAGATCCACCAGAAAACTCACTCAGGAGAGAAACCTTTTAAATGTAGTGAATGTGGGAAGGCCTTCACCCAGAAGTCCTCCCTCAGTGAGCACCAGAGAGTCCACACGGGGGAGAAGCCGTGGAAATGCTCCGAATGTGGAAAATCCTTCTGTTGGAACTCAGGGCTGCGCATACATAGAAAAACTCACAAGTGAGGAATTGAAGTGAAGTAGACGTTAGAAACTTTCTCACAGAAGTTGGTCCTCAGGAGACTGGGTGGTAGTGTAGACGGGACGCACAAGCAGGAAGTCCTAAAAACACTCCTCTGCTGGTGAAGTCTGAGAGATGGTCGTGTTTGCGATGAATGAGCAGAAGCTTCGAGAAAGAAGTCCCATAAGTCTCTGTGACAAGAACTGAAGGAATGAGGAGC
The DNA here is from genome assembly GCF_006229205.1 of Suricata suricatta. Classification (NCBI taxonomy): domain Eukaryota; kingdom Metazoa; phylum Chordata; class Mammalia; order Carnivora; family Herpestidae; genus Suricata; species Suricata suricatta. Next base: position 89,233,203 of record NC_043713.1, read on the forward strand.
AATGACATCATTAGGAAGATAAAAATCAGAGAATTCATATTTAAAACCTCCTAAATTTAATAAATCAGAAAAGCATTTTCCCATAGAAAATGTGTTATATATGGAGAGCCACGTTCCAGATTTGAAGCTGTGTTTTAGAGTGAAGAAAACCTAAATTATAAATGGTAGATTTTTTCATGGTGGAGTATAAAATTGTTTTTTATTTTAATATGTAAATAAAGTGAGGGTCAGGAAAATGGCAAGGAACATGTTCTGAGGGTTGAGAGATATTTAGTGTGACTTTTCCTGAGTAACACAAAGTAGCATTTTAAAAATTTTTGGTATTTTATTTTTTAATGTAACTTGTTAGACAACTTGGTAGTTTGTGGAATACCACCCCCCCAATATTCTCTATATTAAATGCTATATATCAGTGTTGTCTCTTCATTTCTTAGCAATATAACAGAAATAATGTAGGTTTTCGTAAATGAAAAGATACTGTTCCCTGCATGAGTTTACTCAGCAATGTACATAAGTGAGTTTGGCAATTATTACGCAGCTTTTGCTTAAGAGAACTCCTTGTAATGAACATGGATTGTATTTTAGCGGTTCAGTGTCTGCTCACTGGTAAGAACACTCTAGTTTTCTCTGCACAAGTACCTCTCTGATGTGTGTGCTCTCTGGTGGGAGTCTTTCCGGACATCTGTCCCATCAGCCATTGCTGGGTAAAGGGAACGTCTTTGTTAGATTTCAAGTTTCTGATTCAGCCTCACATGAACCAGAAGGAGAACGTGGGAACTCACTCACTCCTGCCCCACAGTTGAGACCATCAGCTCCTCCCGACTCTGCTGGTTTCCCAGAATAACTCTGGGTGTCGTCTCTCTGCCTGTGTGCTTCCTCCTCTCCAGTAAAAATGGATTTTTTTTTCTGCTAAAGTTAAGGAGAGTGAAATTTTTTAAAAGTTTATTCATTAATTTTGAGAGAGAGCAAAAGTACAAGTGGGGAGGGGCAGAGAGAGAGGAAAGAGTGAGAATCCCAAGCAGGCTCCACAGTGCCAGTGGGGAGCCGGTTATGGAGCCTGACAGGGGGCTCCAACTCAGGAACTGAGAGATCATGACCTGAGCCGAAGTCAGATATTCAACTGACTGAGCACCCAGGTGCCCCATTTGTGTGTGTGTGTGTGTGTTTTAGTGTTTGTTTACTTACTTATTTTTTTTAATGTCTATTTTTGAGAGTTTGCACAGGGAAGGGACAGAGAGAGAGGGAGGTACAGAATCCAAAGCAGGCTCCAGACTCTGAGCTGCACAGAGCTTGATGTGGGGCTTGAACCCACGAACCATGAGATCACGACCTGAGCCAAAGATGGACAATTAACCTACTGAGCCACCCAGGTTCCCCTCTTCTCACTGCTTTTAATAAAATGCCTGAGGAGAGAGAAAAACTAAAAAAAGAACCATTTCCCAAAGGAGTCTTTTCAGCTAGTAGAGTGTCCTCGAGGTAAGAAATGCCTCCAGGGACTATAGTATCCTTAAGTAAGGCTTCAGAGACAGCTGAGGGGGTGCCCACTGACCCCCTTCAGACAGGAAAAATGCCTTCCAAGTATCCCTGGGGAATGCCTCTGTGGACCATCTCTCTTAACACCACTAAGAGTCCTAGGGCTGTGGTCTCACAGAAGGAGCGCAGAGTCCACAGCCGAGGAAGTCTTAAGTCCAAGATATTTGGGGGATGTGGCTTTCACCTAATTGATACATAAAAAGCCCACAATGCCCCCCATTTCTATATTTATATAGAAAAACAGGTTTATAATTACCAAATTCCTTCTCTACCAAAATACTCTTAGAAATTTGTGGCAGGGCACGAGGTGGGCGGCGCCTGGGTGGCTCAGTTGGTTAAACGTCTGACTCTTGATATCGGCTCAGGTCATGATTCCAACGGTTCGTGGGATTGAGCCCCATGTTGGGCTCTGAACTGATCATGGAGCCTGCTTGGGATTCTCTCTCTGCCTCTCTCTCAAAACAAACAAACATTTAAATACCCAGAAATTTGGGAGCTCCCCTTTTTAAGAATAGAAGTCGAGCCTTCAATAAGATAAGCAATGATATCAGCTGGTGAGTTCTAAGAACCCAGTTGTAGATCTGGTAGAAAATCATTTTGAAGAAAATTTTATTACAACTTCAATTCCCAAGAATATTTTCCATTATCTGAGTTTGGAGACATCCTAACTAAAGAGTTGTCATGAGTTTCATGAATGTCTAGTTTAAAAAAAAAGCTACAATTGCAAAATTAGTAGAAAGAAAAATACAGGAGAAAATTATGGTATGGCTAGTTGTAGTGTTCACAGCAAAAAAGAAAATGGGAGAAAAAGCAAATTGTAATCTGAAAAAATGGTATAGATACACATACACATCATAACGTTTTAATTTTTTTTGATGTTTGTTTATTTTTGAGAGACAGAGAGACAGGGACAGAGCACAAGTAGGGGAGGGCAGAGAGAGGGAGGGAGACACAGAATCTGAAGCAGGCTGCAGGCTCTGAGTTATCAGCACAGAGACCAATGCAGGGCTTGAACCTGTGAACCATGAGATCTTGAAGTTAGCCGAAGTCAAGACGCTTAACTGACTGAGCCACCCAGGGGCCCCCACACCACAAAGTTTTAAACAGCAATATCAACTTTGGCTGAAAATGACAAACCCTATGCAAAATAAAGGGAGCGCTTTGGACTGCCAAAGAAGAGACTGAGATTTCTTCTTGCAAACACAGACCACTTTTTATTAATAAGGAAAGATGACTCAGATGACAGAATCGAGGTCCAGAGGATGCAGCCTAGAGCTAGGAAGAACTCCAAAGGAACAGGACCAAACCCTAACGGGCAAACTGGTAACTCATAGTTAGTGGGATTTAGGAATTTCTAGGGGCCAATGACTGCACGGTGGGGACCCTGTTGTCCCTGGTTTTGAACATAAGTATAATAGTTTTTCTCTGTGTGCTCCACTACTGTATTTTGGGTGTGCAAGATGAAAATAACCTCATTTAACCTTAATTTCCTTAGGTGTCCATCTCCAAATTTAGCCATTTCAAGGAAGGAATTTTGAAAGGAAACAAACATTCAATCCACAGTATATTTAATAGCCAGTAAGAAAATATACTAGGGGAAAAAATTTCACCTTCATAATATCATTAGGAACGATAACCTTCTTAGGAATATATCTGATACAATGTGGAATTTAAAATGAAAACTACCAGGGCACCTGGGTGGCTCAGTCAGTTAAGCATCCGACTTCAGCTCAGGTCATGATTTCATGGTTCGTGGGTTCAAGCCCCGTGTCAGGCTTCGTGCTGACCATAAGCTCAGAGCCTGGAGCCTGTCTTCGGATTCTTTGTCTTCCTCTCTCTCTGTCCCTCCCCTGTTCACTCTCTGCCTCTCAAAAATAAATAAATACAAAAATGTTTTATTTATTTTTGAGACAGATTCAGAGCATGAGCAGGGAGGAGCAGAGAGAGAGGGAGACACAGAGTCGGAAGCAGGCTCCAGGCTCTGAGCTGTCAGCACAGAGCCTGACACAAGGCTCGAACCCACAAAGGTGAGATCATGACCTGAGCCGAAGTCGGAGGCTTAACCGACTGAGCCACACAGGCGCCCCCCCAAAATTTTTTTAAATGAAAACTACCAGGGCATCTGAGTGGCTTAATCAGTTAAGCCTCCAAATCGTGGTTTTGGCTTCAGGTCATGATCTTGCAGTTTTGTGAGTTCAAGCCCCATGTCAGGATCTGTGCTGACAGCCAAGAGTCTGCTTGGGATTCTCTCCCTGTCTCTCTCTGCCCCTCCCCAATTCACTGTCTCCCTCAAAATAAATAAATAAACTTAAAAAATAAATAAAATTAAAACTATCCAGGAATAAGTCTCTTAAAAACTTCCATACACAGAATTTATGAATAAAACAATAAAATGCTATTAACAACGTTCATAAAAGAACTGAAAAATTCAGGGGGCACTTGGCCGGCTCAGTTGGTAGAGCGTGTATGTGATGCTCGATCTCAGGGTTCAGTTCACGCCCCATTTTGGGTTTAGGGGTTACTTAGATACAAAATCTTAAAAAAATTTTTAAAGGACTGAAAAATTAAGGGGCACCTCGGTGGCTCAGTCAAGTTAGTGTCTGGCTCTCGATTTCCACTCAGGTCATGATCTCACAATTTGTGGTTTTGAGCTGCACATCAGGCTCTGTGCTGACAGAAGCACAGAGCCTGCTTGGTTATTCTCTCTCCCTATCTCTCTGCCCCTCCCTGCTTCCACTCTCTCTGTCTCAAAAATAAAATAAAAAACATTAAAAAAAACTGAAAACTTCAAAGATATACTATATTGATGGAGTCGAGTCAATATAATGAAAATATTTATTCTTAGAAAATATACATTTAATAAAATTCCAGTGAGAATATAAGAATTTTCTTTCTTGAAATGGGACAGATTCTAACATTTTCAGAAAAGTGTACAGGTCTCAAACTTTGCAAGACAGCCCTGAACAAGCTCAGGTAGGAGAGTTTCCCTTCCAGAAACAGGAGGTTTTTATTAGCTCGAATATTCAATCAACATGGCACTTATACAGTGATAGACTAACAGGTGGATGGAACAGAAAATATTCCAGGAAGGGGACCTTGGGCATATAGGAACTTAGGATATAAAAGAAATTAATTTATAAGTACTGAAGAAAGAATGTGCTGTTTGATACTTGGTGTTATGGGCTGAACTGTGCCCCCTTTCAAATTCATATGTTAAAGTCCAACCCCCAGCACCTCACTGTATTTGGAAACAAGGGCTTTAAAGTGGAAATTAAGGGGGCGCCTGCGTGGCTCAGTTGGTTAAGCCTCCGACTTCGGCTCAGGTCAGATCTCACGTTCGTTCGTGGGTTCGAGCCCCGCGTCAGGCTGTGCTGACAGCTAGCTCAGAGCCTGGAGCCTGCTTCATGTTCCATGCCCCCTTCTCTCTCTGCCCCTCCCCTTCTCATGCTCTGTGTCTCTCTGTATCAAAAATAAATAAAACATTAAAAAAAAGGAAAAAAAATAAAGTGGAAATTAAGGTGAAGAACAGGCAGATACATGACCCCAATCTGGAAATGACTGGTGTCCTTATAAGAAAAGAGATGAGGACACAGTCACAGACGGAGGGCCAGCCATGTGAGGACACAGCCACCTGCAAGCCAAGGACAGAGTCCGTGGAAGAAACCAAACACACCAACACCTTAGTCTTGGACTTCCAACGTCCAGAGTCTTGACAGACGAGATGTTGGGTGGTATTTTGTCCCAGCAGCCCTAGTGTTGTTGCTGAAGAGTCTATGTCTTGGTTCTGGGATTCCCCACAAAACATTGACGTGGGGTTCCTGCTTGAATAAAGACGGCCAGAAGGAGGGGAGCAGGTGCAGCACAGCCCGCTGAGGACGGTCCTCTCGCAGGAAGGGAGGGCCGGCAGGTCGGCGCGGTACCCCACTGAGGTTAGTGGTGTCTTTTCTTCCTACGTTCTGTATTGGTGATGGGTCACAGAGAGGGTGGTCTCCAGCCCTCCCCCTCGCCCCCTGGGAGGGGGAGTTCTGGCTCCTACAAAGTTCTTGCTGGAACCGTCATGGGCATCATTCCCCACAGGGGAGGCGAGGTGGGAGGAGGGCTGAAACCCCCAAACATGTGAATTATAATCAGCCAAGGGGGTCTGGGTCTGTCAGCCTCCAGGGTGTTCAAGCCGCAAGGCCAAGGTGTCGAAAACCACGGAGTCCGGATGTTGTGCCCTCAAGCTCCTGACTTGTCACCTGTTTATCACCACCCTGGCCTCTGGCTCACATCTGACTAACTGTCTGCTCTCTCACTGGCAAACTAATACACTTGGAGTTAGGACACTCACTTCCCATTGGCGACAAAATGAAATGTGACCGGTACTTCACAGTATAGCATACACACAACTCCAGAAAGATCGAAACTTAAAGTCAAATCAAAATGCTGAAACTATTAGAAGATATTGCAAGGAAATATTTTACAAAATATATTTGTAAAATATATTAACAAAATGAAGAGATATTTTGTTTTCTCTTTCAAAAGAAAGATTTCTCAACAAGACAGCAAGGAAACCATAAAAGAAAATTAGATACATTTTATAATGTCAAAACTAAAATCCAAGGGAACAACATTTTTATAATCTAAGTCGAAGACAATGAATTAAGCAAAAAACTTAAAACATGTTGCATATTGAGAATTAGTAAACAATATGCATTCAACTCCATAATCTAGTAGAAAAAGATAACCTGACAGAAAAATAGGCAAAGGATCATTGACAATCTATGAAATAAAACCCCAGTTGTGTGGAAATATATACACTTCAGCAGTGATCACCGAGACACATTATCTGTATGTTCTGCATTTCAAATATTAGTCCACTCTTTAAAATTTTGATCTTAACTATCAGTATTTTGAAACTAACTCCTCCTAACGTTCCAACATTAAACAGCATCCTAGCTTTCTGGTTATTATCTAGTTTTTTATTATGTTAAAGCGGCTAACAATTTTTTCTAATTTGTTATTTTTTAAATTATTTTTTGAGAGGGGGGTGGGGTAGAGGCAGATGGGGACAAGAGACAGAACCTTAAGCAGGCTCCACACTCAGCACAAAGCCCGACATGGAGCCCCATGTAGGGCTCAATGCCATGCCCCTGGGATCCTGGCCTAAGCCGAAATTAAGAGTTGGATGCTCAACCTACTGAGCCACCCGGGGGGGCCCCTCTAATTTGTTATTTTTTAAAACTCTGGAATGTACTTTTATTATTTTTATTTTTGTATTAAAAATGTTTATTTAAAAAATGTTTATTTATTTTTGAGAGAGAGAGAGAGAGAGAGCAAGAGACAGAGTGTGAGCAGGGAGACGGGACAAGAGAGAAGGAGATACAGAATCCAAAGCAGGCTCCAGGCTCTGAGCTGTCAGCAAAGAGCCCGACACGAGGCTCAAACCCATGATCCATGAGATCATGACTCGAGCCGAACTTGGCCGCTTAGCCAATTGAGCCACCCAGGCGCCCCTGGAATGTATTTTTTAAATGTTTACTTATATTTAGAGAGAAAAAGCGTGAATTCAGGGGAGGGGAAGATGGAGAGGGGGAGAGAGAATCCCAAGCAGGCTCCACACTGTCAATGCAGAGCCCAATGTGGGGCTTGATCCCACGAACCATGTGATCATGACCTGGGCGAAATCAAGAGTCAGATGCCCAACCAACTAAGCCACCAAGGAGCCCCTCTTAATATTTTGCATGGGTAGTCATAATCAAGTTTTGTCTGAGCTTCCTTTTCAAGTCATACATGTTGATTTTAGTGTCTTTATGCTAATACATAGAAATAGTTCCTTCTTCTATTTCCCCTGGAAATCTTCATGTGTAAGAATTCTCTGATCACTGGATGTTTGAACAAATTCCCTGGAAACTCAATGATTGATGCTTTTTGGTAGAGAATCTCTGAAACTGTCCTCATTTTTATCTACGATGTGGTTTTCTCTTTTCTTGAGTTGAATTTGACACATCCATCTCAGGTGAATCATTTGATTTCAAACTTCTTAGCATAGAGAGGATTCTCATTCAACTTCCTAGATGTCTGTGGTGGTTCTCGTTTTATCATCCTTTCCTTCTCTCTATAAGAATAGTTGTTATGCCCGCATCGCGGGGGACCCCAAGAAAGACGCACCAGAGTCCAGAGTCAAAGCCAAAAAGCAAGGGTCGTTTATTGCAGGTTCGAACCTGGGCCTCCGCTCCCTCCCAGCTAGTGGAGCGGAGAGAACCAGAGAGCCCCGTGCTGGCGATTTACATTTCCTTTATAGGCAGATGCAAACAAATTCTGGGGCGTTTCACAGCTATAGAATGGGCATTGGTCAGAAGTATAAGTCAGAGCATGTGGAGCCAATTGATTGGGTCCCGCCCCAAGCATCATTACAGAAGCAGAATGGGCGGGGGTTATGGCGACAGGCTCTGGCTATTGCATCAGATTAACGACAGGCTCTGGCTATTGCATCAGATTAGAGGGGTTCCTTTTTCTCCTGGGTTTTTGGTCCTCTCATTGTGACTTATTTAGAACTTTCCCCCACAGCACTTGAATTATGGATCAGCTTTATTTTTTTCTGTTAATTCCTATCTACTTAATATAAATGTATTAATAAATGTTTTTGGTTTCCTCAGTTGCATTGTTTTTAATTTTTTTAAAACGTTTGCTTATTTTTGAGAGACAGAGCGTAAGCAGGAGAGGGGCAGAGACACACAATCTGAAGCAGGCTCCAGGCTCTGCGCATAGAGCCAGACGCAGGGCTTGAACCCACAATCTGTGAGATCATGACCTGAGCTGAAGCCTGACGCTTAACCGACTGAGCCACCCAGGCGCCCGTGGATTATTATTATTATTTTACATTTATTTATTTTTGAGAGATAGAGTGAGACAGAGCATGAGCAGGGTGGGGAGGACGGGGGAGGAGCAGAGAAAGAAAGTGACAGAGTCCGAAGTAGGCTCCAGGCTATGCTCAAGTGTTGAGCACAGGTCTCGAACCCATGAACCGTGAGATCATGACCTGAGCCACCAGGCGCCCCTGGATTCTTAAACCAATTCATTGTCTCTCTCTCTCTCTCCCTCTCTCCCTCTCTCTCTCTCTCTCTGCCTTGCGCGCGCGTATTGATAGATTTGGATTCTCAGTCTTTTAAATCGTAATCCTTTACATTGTTCCCAAATGCGCGTTCAGGCAACTTGGTCCAGGGCGTGTGGTCGCCCTCTAGTCTCTAGGCAACCGGCGCTCCTCAGACGGCCGGACGCCTACGCGCCGCGGAGCTTTCTGGGAAGTGTAGTACAAAGGTCACTTCCTTGCGTGAAGCTGACAAAAAAAGAAAAAAAAAGAAAAAA
>NC_043713.1:89242182-89244539 GCF_006229205.1 Suricata suricatta
AAAGGCTCGAGGCCGAACCCAGCCCCGGGGCCGGTTCTGGCGGTACCTACCCGGCCGCCGTGGCCCGGACGACGACGGCCTGAAGCTCTTCCGGCCGAATTCGGCCCGCCCGCGAGTTCGGGCCTCGCGTTTACCAGCTGAAAGCGAGAGAGTGAGAAGAAGTGGTGTTTTCCCCCTGGCTCTGAGGCTTTTTCTGTCATTAAAACATCCTTTTATTTTAGTTACTGTTTGTTTCAGCCGCGTGGTGGTGGGCTGAAAGTGCTCGGTTTGCCTGCTGTGCTCTTGGATTAGGGACTTTTTTCCTCTCTGTTTTTTATTTATTTTTGAGAGACAGAGACAGCACGAGCAGGGGAGGGTCAGAGAGAGAGGGAGACACAGATTCCGAAGCAGCTCCAGGCTCTGAGCTGTCAGCACGGAGCCCGACGCGGGGCTCGAACCCACGAACCGCGAGATCATGGTAGGCCGAAGCGGGACGCTCAGGCGCCCCGGGAGTTTAAGACTTTAAAAAATAATGTTGGTACTTTTTTCTCTTATAAATGTAAAATGTGTTCAGCGCAGGCAGTCTGGAGCATCTTGATCCACAGATTCAGCTGAAAATCTTCCATGATCTCATCAGCAGGAGACAGTCACTGTTAGCATTTTAGTAAATTTCTTCTGGTCAGTAAATGTATGTCGAGTTTTGGTGCATCTTATTTGTATTTCCTTTAAAAAGCAAGTTGGGAGTGTGCTACTCAAAGCCATTACAGTCCATCACACACAGGGTTCCTTAACGTGAGTTATTTTGTTCCATGCGGGGTTTTTCAGCTCGCCCCTGAGAATTTTGTTTTCGTCCTCACTCTGCCCTGGTGGCATTACCTCTGGGCAGTGGACCGTGTGGCGCCTCTACTGGACATCTGAACAGAGACTCTGGGGGCCTTTGTCCACCTCTCCCTCCAGCGTAGTGGGAGGGGCGGCCGTGACTGCAGGTCTGAGGGGCACTGGAGGGACCCCAGTGGCCCCGATTTGCCGCTTCCTAGGTGTGCCATCCATGTTGGGCAAGCTGCTGTGCCTTATCACTTTCTGTAATGGGTGCCGGATGCGTTAAAAAAAAAAGGTGCTATGATGTTTAAAACGTCCGTCACAAGGTAATTAAACTTTTTTTTTGTTCTCTACTTTTTCCCGAAATTCCTCCAGAACTGGAGGCCACGTGGAACTGCGGGTTACGAGGCCGGCTGCACCTTCCTTCTGGAGAGAAACCTGAGAGCCGCGGCGGGAGAGGTGCTGTGACGCAGGGGCCGCCCAGGGACGCGCTGCCGCCCGGTTCATTTGGGCCGATCGTACAGGTAGGGCTTGGCTTCACTCGCCGAGGGGACATGTGGGAGCCGGATCTAAGCGAGTTCAGGGAAGGACTTCTCCCGCAGGGGCCGGCTTTCAGAAACGTCCGTTTAAATTAGAGTAAGATTGAATCTCCTTTTTTTAAACCTTTCTAAAAAATAATGTGTATTTATAGGGGCGCTTGGTGGCTCAATTGACCGGCCAACTTCGGCTCAGGTCTTGATCTCATGGTTTAGGAGTTCAAGCCCCATGTCCCGCTCTGTGCTGACAGAGCCTGGAGCCTGCTTTGGTTTCTGTGTTTCCCTCTCACTCTACCCCTCCCCTGCTCACATTCTTTGTTGCTCTCTCTCAAAAATAAGTAAACTTTAAAAAAAGTTTTTAGGGGCGCCAGGGTGGCTCCATCGTTTGAGCGTCCGACTTCAGCTCGGGTCATGATCTCACGTCACGGTCTGTGGGTTTGAGTCCTGCGTCGGGCTCAGTGCTAACAGCTCAGATTCTGTGGATCCTGCCTCAGATTCTGTGTCTCCCTCTCTCTCTGCTCCTCTCCTCTCACTCTGTCTCTTTCTCTCAAAATAAAATAAAGACATTAAAAAAAAAAAAAGATTTTATTTTTAATCTCTGCACCCAGTGTTGAGCTCAAACTCAACCCAATATCAAGAGTCACATGCTTCACCAACTAGGCCAGCCAGGTGCCCTCAGTTTGCATTTTTCTTTAAGTAAACTTAAATATCAGAAATATTTGATTTTTTTATTAAAAAATTTTTTTACATTTATTTATTATTGAGACAGAGAGAAACAGCATGAGTGGGTATGTATGTATGTAGTTATTTATTTATGTAAGTAGTCTTCATGGCCAGCATGGAGCCCACCACAGGGCTTGAACTCATACCCAGAGAGCAAGACGTGAGCTGAGGTCAAGAGTTGCACACTTAAGCAGCTGAGCAACAAAGGCGACCCCGTCAGAAATATCTTAAAACTACCACACTGATGGCTGGCCACACCCTGTGGACCTGAGATTCTCAACTCTATTTTCTGTAGTTTGT
>NC_043713.1:89244639-89314866 GCF_006229205.1 Suricata suricatta
GCTCGAACTCACGACCTGAGCCAGAGTCGAATGCTCAACCGACTGAGCCACCCAGGTGCCCCAGGCCAAGTTTTTTTAACGGTTAAATTTATTCACTTTTTATTTAAAATTTTTTTTTAGTTTTATTAAAATTAAAAAAAAAATTTTTAGTGTTTATTTATTTTGAGAGACAGAGCACGAGCAGGTGAGGGACAGAGAGAGAGGGAGACACAGAATCCGAAGCAGCTCCAGGCTCTGAGCTGTTAGCACAGAGCCCTGAGCCCAAGGCTAGGGCTCGAGCTCATGAACCGCGAGATCTAGACCTGAGCTGAAGTCGGCTGCTTAACGGACTAAGCCACCCTCCCTTTTTTTCTTAAATTTTTCTTAAACATTTGTTTATTTTTGAGAGACAGATTGTGAGCAGGGGAGGGACACAGAGAGAGGGAGACATAGATTCTGAAGCAGGCTCCAAGCTCCAGGCTGTTGTTAGTACGGAGTCCAGTGCAGAGCTCAAATTTCCCAACGAGGAGATCTTGACCTGAGCCGAAGTAAAAATGTTTATATTTGAGAGAGAGAGAGCTAGCAAGCGCCGGGGAGGGGCAGAGAGAGGGGATAGAGGGTCAGAAGCAGTCTCCGCACAGTCAGTTTGGAGCCTGATATGGGCCTTGAACCCATAAACTGAGAGATCATGATCTGAGCTGAAGTCAGACCCTTAACTGACTGAGCCCCCCAGGTGCCCCATGTTTGTTTATTTTTGAGAGAGAGAGAGTCGGGGAGGGGCAGAGAGCCAGGAGACAGAAGACTGGAAGCAGGCTCCATGCTAGCATTTTAGTTAAAAATATCTAAATAGGTTCCCCATCTGTCAGCATGGAGCTTGATAGGAGGTTCGAATCCAGGAACTGAGAGATTATGGCCCTCAACCAACTGAGACACTCAGGCACCCTTTTGACTATTTTTTTTTTTATGTGGTTTTTGCCTTTGTATCATGTATCAAGAAAATTTGCCCCAAATTATATGAACAATCACCTTTGTTTTCTTCAGACATTATTGTGGTTTAAATTCCACTCCATCTGGAAGTAGACTGTCGTAATGGACGAGGTACAAAACTAGCTTTATTTTCTTTCAGATGTTAATCACTTCTGTTTAACAACCCAGTTGTACTCATGGCTTTGAACTGCCACATTCATTTCGTGCTAAATTCGTACGTGTTCGGACTGTTATACTCTGTGTATCTGCATGTCTTCTCTGCAGCCAGTGTCAAATGTTCTTATAATCATTTAATTTTATAATACATGTTGATCTTACATGGACTTGTTCACATTCATTGTTTTGTATTTCTAAAAATGTCAAGGGGTGCCTGGGTGGCTCAGTTGTTTGAGTGTCCGACTCTTGATTAGGGCTCAGGTGGTGATCTCACAGTTCATGGGTTAGAGCCCTGCGTGTGGCTGTGTGCTGACAGCATGAAGCCTGCTTCAGATCCTCTGTACCCTCTTCTCTGTGACTCTTTCTGTCCCTCCCCTGCTTGCTCTTTCTCACAAATAAACTTTAAAAAAACATTTTTTTTTTAAGTGTCCACAGTGTTCTTGAACCTTTTGTTCCAGATGAACTTTAGAATTGCTTGTGAAAGGAAAATTTTTAGGGATTATGATTGGAGTTAACTAAAGATAGAAATCATTTGGGGCTAAATTATCTTTCCTGTAAGGTCTTCTTATCACAGAACAAGATCAGACGATGCATGTATGAAGTCTGTTTTTATAGTCCCCATTGACATTTTAGTTTGTTTCTTATGGGTCTTACATGTTTCTTATCCACGTATATTCTTTTTTTTTATTGATAGTTTATGTCCACGTATAATCTTACTTATTTTATATATTTTTTCTTTCAGGATAGATTTTATTTTCTACCTTTTTATTTTAAGTTTATTTATTTACTTTGAGAGAGAGGGAGATAGTGAATCCCAAGCAGACTCTGCACTGCTAGCTTGGAACCCAGCCTGGGACTCGAACTCAGAAACCATGAGATCATGACCTGAGCAGAAATCAAAAGTTGGGCATTTAACCGACTAAGCCGCTCAGATGCTCCTATTTTCTATCTTTTTATTGTTTTATATAAGAAGGCTGTGTATATTATAGAACTAATTTTATTGACTTGGAAAAACGATCTTTGAATGTAGGGGAGGAAAAGTTTTTAAATGTGCTCATGTAATTACATTTTTTGTTAAAAATATCCAAATAGTTTTCCTGTCTCTTTTTTTTTTTTAATGTTTTATTTATTTTTGATACAGAGAGAGACAGAGCATGAGATGGGGAGGCGCAGAGAGAGAAGGAGACACAGAACCGGAAACAGGCTCCAGGTTCTGAGCTAGCTGTCAGCACAGAGCCTGACGCGGGGCTCAAACCCACGAATGTGAGATCTGACCTGAGCCGAATCGGAGGCTTAACTGACTGAGCCACCCAGGCGCCCCTCCCCGTCTCTTTTTTAAAGTTTGTTTATTTTGAGAGCGAGCATGGGCATAGGAGCAGGGGAGGGAAAGGAAGAGGGAGAGAGACCCCCAAACAGGCTGTCAGCACACAGCCCAATTCAGGGCTCAATTGCATGAACTTCGAGATCGTGATGTGAGCTGAAACCGGATGCAGGTCTGACTGAGCCACGCAGGTGCCCCTCCCCATCTCTTAGGAATGGTTGTGTGTGCTGGTGATAGAAAGAAAAATAGTTGTTTCTTATCTAGCTTATGTGCGCTTCTGAGTTTTGCATCATGTTTTACTGTTATAATTATAGCTAATGCTTGTTTTGTGCTCATGTACCTTCACTGTTTACGACGTACGTAAAGGCACTCTGTCTTGTGTAACTGGGGGACCCTCCCTGTGGATTTCTGAGCTGGCCGCGAGGTTTGCGTCAGAAAGATGTGAAAGGGAAGAATTTGGCGTTTTAAGTGCTATTTTTTAGTGTGACGTGGGGGCAGCATGCTGTTCATCATTTGTGTTTTTGTGGAAACAGTCAGTGATGTCATGTGTGCATTGAGGTAAGAGCTCATTTGAGGGTGTATGGTGTGTGTGTGTGTGTGTGTAAATACACACCTATGATACGATTTTAGTACTAAGTGCCTTAAATAGCAAGAAAGACATAATATTCTAGTTCTGATGCTGAATAACTATGCAGACATACTAAGTCACTTTAAAAATCTCTACTTTCCATAAAATGGAGACTAAAATGCCTCATTGGGTTGTCTGTGTCAAGTTATAACGTGCTTACTATTTTCCCTTACATATAGAAAGCGTTTGAGTCTTAGCTGCTGTTATTACAAGGAATAGTCCCTTTTCTTTTATTATTTCATTTATTCCTCACAATCCTACTGTTAAATGGACCCAAATATTCACTTTAATCCTCACAATTGTAGCAATTTAAAAAACAGCAACAAAGGAATATTATTTTGGGTATGGAGTGCCCTTACATAATGATTAAGTCGTAATCTTCCAGAAATAAAAGATCTCTGTGTGTCAGATAACATAGCTTTAAGCGTATAGTTCCAAGTATCAACAGGATTACAAGGAAAAATTTACCAATCTATAATCCTGTTGGGATTTTAACATACTTGTCAGAAATTGATAGAGCTGGCAGACATAAATTCAGAAGGTTGTAGAAAACTTTAATAGGGAGCTAAGGCTCATAAAGATGAAGTGTATCTGTTTTTGTTAAAATCCATAGAGCCAGTGAGGGGAAAAAATGGTTGAAACAAGTTTAGTTTAATACAAATCACTTAAGCTCTTTGAAATCCCATCAGCCTAAAATAGAGTTGTACCTCATGGCACCTGTTAAAGTGATTTATGGGGTGCCTGGGTGGCTCAGTCGGATAAGTGTCTGACTTCAGCTCAGGTCATGATCTTGTGGTCCGTGGGTTCGAGCCCCGTGTCGGGTTCTGTGCTGGCAGCTCAGAGCCTGGAGCCTGTTTTAGATTCTGTCTCCCTCTCTCTCTCTGCCCCTCCCCCACTCATGCTCTGTCTCTCTGTCTCAAAAATAAACCAAAAAAAATTATTTAAAAAATAATTTATACAGCAGTGTCCACAGTGAACAGTGAATGGATATCAGAATTACTTTATGTCTGATAATTTCTTTAACTGTTTGCAGTCAGACTCTGCTATTCTTTTGCACTATATTTTGTTTCTAATACTGGATAACCCTATTTCAGTTCTTTAAAACACAGAGGATCAGAATGCCTGGGTGGCTTAGTTGGTTAAGCATCTATCTCTCTCATTTTTAAAAAATTTTTTAAATGTTTGTTTACTTTTGATAGACTGAGTGTGAGTGGGGGAGGGGCAGCGAGGGGGAGACACAGAATCTGAAGCAGGTTCCAGGCTTTGTGCTGTCAGCACAGAGCCCAACATGGGGCTCGAACCCACAGACTGAGATCATGACCTGAGCCGAAGTTGGACACCTAATGGACTGAGCCACCCAGTTCCCCCCTCCCTTTTTTTTTTAAATTTTATTTTAAATTTATTTTTAATGTTAGGCACTGAACTCTTGATCTCAGCTCAGGTCTTGATCTCATGGTGGTCTGTTCAAGCCTGTGTTGGGCTCCACGCTGGACGTGAAGCCTGCTTGTGAAGAAATGAAACGTAATCATGAGTTTCTGGTTCCTTGCAAAAGGAGAAAAGATTTTAGGTGCAGTTTGAATATACCAGTAAAGTGCTTTTGTTCCTAAGTCCACAGATCCTCGTTACCCACAATTGAGCCTCCTCATGTGATACGAGAAAGGAGCTCCTGGAGCCCCAAACTTGTCAGCGTGACAGCCCCAGCCACCGCCTCGCAGTGGAGCTCTGGGACAGACCTGGAAGAGGGTCAGGGTGGGGCAGATCTCAGATGTGCAGCTCCTCTGGCCTGGGCAGCAGAAGGTAACCATGTTACAGGTGAGTCCATTGTTTCTTTGTTATTTTCCCGGGGGTTAGAAGAGGTATGTTAAGTCTTCCAGTGAAAAAGAAAAGTATAAGTTCAGAAGTCAGAGGAAAATAGCTTTGGAATAGAAGATCCAGGTTGGAGCAAATCTGGAGCAGTTTGGGGCGCCTGGGGGGCTCAGTCGGTTAAGTGTCTGGCTTCAGCTTAGGTCATGGATCTCATGGTTTGTGGGTTCGAGCCCCTCGTCGGGGTCTGTGCTGACAGCTAGTTCAGAGCCTGGTGCCTGTCTTTGGATTCTGTGTCTCCCTCTCTCTGCCCCTCCCCTGCTCATACTGTCTCTCCCTCTTTCTCTCTCTCTCTCTCTCTCAAAAATAAATAAAACATTTAAAAAAATTAAATAAACGTGGAGCAGTTAGCATAACATGGGCGTCAGGGATGCCAGCTCTTTGCACAGTGGGAAATCTGTGTATAACTTCTGACTCCCCAAAACCTAACTACTGGTAGCCTACTGTTGACCGGAAGCCTTACCGATAACAAGTGATTAACATGTACAGTATTTTGTATGGTGTTATGTACTGTGTTTTATGATAAAGCCAGAGAAAAGAAAATGTTGAGAAAATCATAAAAGGAAAAAGATTTGTAGTACTATACTGTATTTATTGAAAAAGTCTGCTTATAAGTGGACCTACACAGTTCAAACCTGTGATGTTCAAAGGTCAACTTTACTAACTATAGGGCTTTTAGAAGTCTTAAGATTTGAATTTTAATGAGCCATAGTGTTCTGCATAATTAATGAATTTGAGTTATAAACTTGGTTCTCAAATTTTATGCAGTTGTGGTAAAGAAGTAAGAATATTCCATTGAGTAGGGCGCCTGGGTGGCTCATTCGGTTAAGCGTCCAACTTCGGCTCAGGTGGTGATCTCACAGTATGTGGGTTCGAGCCCCGTGTCAGGTTCTGTGCTAACAGCTCAGAGCCTGGAGCTGCTTCAGATTCTGTATCTCATCTCCCTCTCTCTCTGCCCCTCCCCTACTCACTCTCTGTCTCTCTCTCAAAATAAAGACATAAAAAAGAAAAAAAAAAGAATACTCTTATGAGTTGCACTATCCTAAGAAAAACACAAACTAATTCTTCATAGAAAGTAAATATTTCTTGTTCATTCTTTGATGAAGTCTTTGAATAAATGATGATATGTGAGTGATGTCCTCACAGAAATATATTAAATGCATGGATCTTAAGGTAATTTTTGATAGTTTTCCAGACTGTGATCCAAGGAGAAAATGCCAAAACAGAACTTAGTAATCATAATTTCTCTCTTTAAATGTGGAACAGAATTCACATACAAAAAAGTACATAAAATGTAAAAGAACAAAGTCATGAATTATTATCAACTGAATACCCATGAAGTCACCATTTTGGTCAAGGAACAGAACATTCCAGCCCAGGTGAGGCCTTCCGTGTGCCTCTGCCAGTCACAACTCCCTCCTGACAGAGGAGACCAGGACCCTGACTTTTGTAACCATTTCCTTGCTTTTCCTTATGGTTTTACTCCTAAGTATTCATCTCTAAACATTGCATTTGGTGCTGTGTGCTGCAGTATGTACTAATTCATGTTGGTTTCTTTCATTTAACATTTTGTTTGTGAGATTCACTGCATTTGGGATCTTCTCTCCAGTTAAGGCAGCTTCTCAGTGTCACCAGATCCAGTCAGTGGTCGCATTTCCAATTGTCTCTCAAAGTTCACAAGTCATGTGCAGTTTGTTTGAATCAGAATCCAGGAAAGTTCACACAGTGTAATTGCTTCATCTTTCTCTTAAGTCCTCTTCATCTCCTGGTCCTTTTTTCTTCTAGCCCCATTCTTGATTGAAGAGGCCAGGGCATTTGTTCTGTGGATTTCCCCTTGCCTGGGTTTTGCTCCTCGCGCCCCCCCCCCCGGTGTGCCAGTGCGTCCTGTGTCTCCTGTGAACGAGCACACTCGGAGCTGCATTGGCGGGCACTCTAGCCACTGGCCACACATGCTGTTTAAATTTAAAACCACTAAATCATATCAGACACATTTCAGGTGCTCCATAGCCATGAATTAGTGCAGATAAAGCCTAGCTCCATCTTCACAGATTTGATCTGGAGGCTCAATCAGACTTAGGTGTGACTTTTTTTTATGTTCTTTATTTTTGAGAGACAGAGAGAGACAGTGGGAACAGGGGAGGGTCAGAGAGAGACGGAGACACAGAATCGGAAGCAGGTTCCAGGCTCTGAGCTGTCAGCACAGAGCCCGACTCGGGGCTTGAACTCATTAACCGTGGGATCATGACCTGAGCTGAGACTGAGTTGGACACTTAATCCATTGAACCACCAAGGCTCCCTTAAGCCTGTTTATTAATTCTAATAGTAATTCTAATAATTCTAATAATAATTCTAATCTAATTCTTTAGATAGGATTAGATTTTCCATGTCAACAAAAATATCAGTAATACTTTTTTCTTAGTTAAAAAGAAATTATAAATTCCTGGTTTGCCAGGACTTTTTTTTTTTTAAGTAAGCTATTCGCCCAGAGTGGGGCCTGAAGTCAGTGACCCTGAGATTGAGAGTCAGAAAGTCCTCCGACTAAGCCCGCTGGGGGGGCCCCCCCCGCCAGTGCGTTTTGTAAAAAATGTTGATTACTTTTCAGTTTTTGGTATGTTTTGTTCTTTTTTCATTGGCTTGTTCTTTTTCATATTTTTGTATTCCTTCTTATGACATCCAGTGCTTCTGTTTGAAAATTGAAATAAGCATTTTAACAACTTTGTTCCGGTAGTTCCTGTGTATATTCTTTTAATTTGCATATATTCCTTATCTGCATCTATTGAGGTGATTATATATCTCTTAATCTCTTATGGTAGTGAAAATCATTTTTTTTAACATTAAATGAACCTTGAATTTTGAATTTCTGGGATAAGCTCCAGCTCAGTCCCCCCCCCCCAGTGCAAAAAGGTGATTTTCTTAAAGCACAGGGACAGGGATGGGACCAGGACCGGGAGAGGGACAGGCCTCAAGGGCAGGAAATGCTGCCCAGGACTGTGAGGAGAGGCTGATTACATACCCAGGAGGAGCTTCAACCTAGCCTTAAGTTTTTTTTTGAGTTTATTTATTTATTTTGAGAAAGAGAGTGAGAGGGGCAGAGAGAGTCCCAAGTAAGCTTCACTCTCACAACGGTGAGATCATGACCCGAGCCAGAATGAAGAGATGGACGCTCAACTGACTGGGTCACCCTGGCGCCCCTCCAGCTCAGTCTTGATATATTTTCTTCTTTATCTATTGCTCAGTATCATTTGGTAGCATGTCATTTAGGATTTTCCCATCAGTGTTACGTTGGCCTTTGCTTTTTCTTTCATGCAATACCCTTACTGAGTTTTGTTATCAAGGTTATGTTTGTATCAAAGTGTAGGATTGTGGTCTTGCTTCCATGTTTTGTAATTGTTCAGTAAAACAGCAAGTATTTCTTTATTAAATGTCTACAGAATTAGCTGGTAAAGCTTTTTTGTGTGTGAGAAGATTTTAACTCAGAAAACCAATATTTTCTACATGACTAGAGTGCATGTTTAATGGGTTAACTATCTATTGAAAGAGCAAGATAAAACAGTAGATTTTAATGTAACAGTATAAGAGGGTCATTAATTGATAAAGTTGGAGGTTGTACACTGCAGCTCATCTTTTTTTTAAATTTTGTTTTAACATTCATTTTTGAGAGACAGAGTGTGAGTGAGGGAGGGGCAGAGAGAGAGGGAGACAAAGAATCCAAAGCAGGCTCCATGCTCTGAGCTGTCAGCACAGAGCCGGACACAGGGCTTGAACCCACAAACTGTAAGATCATGACCTGAACCAAAGTCAGACACTTAACATATGCCCCAAAACTAAATTAAATTAAAAAAAAAAAGTTAAGTTGGTTAAGTGCTGACTTCAGCTCAGGTCACAGTTTCACGGTTTGTGGGTTCAAGCCCCACGTCAGGCTCTGTGCTGACAACTAAGAGCCTGGAGCCTGCTTTGGATTCTGTTCTCCCTCTTTCTCTGCCCCTCCCCCACTCGTGCTCTGTTTCTCCCTGTCTCTCAAAAATAAACAAACATTAAAAAAAAAAAGTGAGGTGCCTGGGTGGCTCAGTTGGTTAAGCATCTGGCCTCAGCTCAGGTCATGATCTCATGGTTCGAGGGTTTGAGGGCTGCGTCGGGCTCTGTGCTGACAGGTAGCTCAGAGCCTGGAGCCTGTCTTCGGAATCTTTGTCTCCCTTTCTCTCTGACCCTCTCCTGCTCGCTCTGTTTCTCTCTGTCTCTCAAAAATAAATAAAAAACAGAAAAAGAAATTTAAAAAAAAGTTAAAATAAGTAGGGGCACCTGGCTGGCTCAGGTCTTGATGTTGGGGTTAGGAGTTCAAGTTCCAAATTGGACATAGACCTTACGTTAAAAGAAATTAAAATTAACAAAAATGAAAAGGTAGAATATTTTAATATATTTATCAAAGAAGATACAGGAATGGGTCCTAATAAGCGCATGAAACAATGACCGACATCATTAGTTATGAAGGAAATACAAATTAAAACCAAAATGAGACGCCACTTGACACTCACCATAATGAGAGTCATCAAAAAGACAGATGATAAGTATTGGAAAAGATGTGGAGTAACTGGAACTCAACACTGCTAGAAATACAAAGTGGTCTGATATGATGGACTGTGACAATTGAACATAAGTGTTTCATACAACCCAGCAATTACATCTCAGGTATATACTCCAGAGAACTGAAAACATATGTCCCCATGAAACTTGTACATGGCCACGCCTGTGAGCAGCACTTGTAACCACCGTGAAGCGTACATAATCCATCTGCCAATCAGGTGGTAGAGACAGAGAGGTACATCCATTTAGTGGAATGCTAGTCTACAATAAAAACAATGAATTTCTAATATGCTGAAATATTGATGGACTTCAAAAACCTATGCTAATGCAAATCAGCTAGACAAAAGAATACACATTATATAAATCCATTGATAGGAATGTCCAAAAGGAAACCCCTTTATAGGAGGAAGCAAATTGGTGGTTTCCTTAGCTGTGGATGGAAATAGGAATTGACTGCAAAATGACAAGATTCTCCTGGGCTGAAGTAAACCCTCTAAAACTGGACTGGAAGGAACATAAAATTACTAAAAAAGTCACTCAAGTATATAGTTAAATCAGGTAGATCCTACTGAGGTCATAGTTCAAAAAGACTGTTAAAAAAGATAATAAAATTAGAAAATTTATGCCAGTATATTTGACAACTTAGATAAAACAGACATTCAAACTGCACTCAAAAATTATACAATATGAAGTAAAAATCTGAATTAGTTGTGTAAATGTTAATGAGATTGACACCTACCCCCCAATTAAATCCTTCCTGACATGGGGCTTGAACCCACAAACACCAAGATCATGACCTGAGCCAAAGTCAGATGCTCCGAAGTTGGGGAGTCACTCAGGCACTCTGGATGGAAATCCATCTTGACCTAAATCCAGAAACCGTTCTAAAACCTAGATTTGGTTATATCACCCATCCATGAAATCATGGCTAGCTGTAGGCAACGAGAAAGTGTCTGTCTCCGTTAACCACCATCTGCCCCACCTCCCGTGTGGCCTCTTAACCTAATCACTGCTTTGCACCCTGTGATCATATCTCACTGAACTGTTTGTGCCTCCTCAAGCCTCCTGGTTTTGGGGATTCATTGGAGCTGTTGGCTCCCAGAATGCCTTTGCACCCCACCTTTTTTTGGAAAGCACTGCTAATTTCTCATAACTCATCTCAGCCTTTACCTCTTGTAGAGAGCCTGAGTTGACACTGAAATTGAAGCTGTCCCTGATTTGTCCAGCTACTGCAGCAGCTTCTGTTATGAGTAGGTGTATATAGATTTGTAGCCCCTATAAGACTACGCAGTTTTTTAGGGTATTGTTTTATTGTCTTTCTTTTGGTACCATTTTTATGGTGGCAGATTTGAGGTTCAGTAAATATTTTGTTGGTGGTTTAGAAGACTTTTAAGTTTTTATTTATTTTTTAATTTGATTTTTTTTTAAGAGAGATCAGGTGCATGACCATAAGAGGGACAGAGGGAGAGAGAATCCTAAGCAGACTCTGTGCTCAGCATGGAGCCTCACATGGGGCTTGATCTCGCTACTCTGGGATCATGACTTGACCCGAAATCAAGGGTCAGACCCTCAACTAACTGAGCCACTCACATGCTGTCCTGTTGAGATTTAAACTCTCCAATTCCAGTTCTCATGTATTGTATACGTGGAAGGATCGAAGAGTGCATAATGGTGTTTTATTGCCAAGATACAGTGCAAAGGGACAAAGTCATTGTGCATAACTGGCTCTGCTGAGAAATGTGCTCGCACTCCAGTTCTCTCCTGTCTTGCAGAGTGGTAATTGCTTCAGATTCACCAGGATTGTGCTCTTGCAGGAGGCATTCTCATTTGAGGATTTTTCTGTGGACTTCACCCAGAAGGAATGGCAACTCCTGGACCACAGCCAGAAGGACTTATACAAGGACGTCATGCTGGAGAACTATAGCAGCCTAGTTTCACTGGGTAAGCAGAGCTTCCTGGAGGACCTCAGGCTTTGCCCAGGACCGTACTTGTTTAGTTGCTGAGAGCTGTGAGGGTTCTGAAGTTTTTAATGGATTTGAACCTAAATTCAGGAGATTAAAAGTTCCTTGCACTGTGACCCTAAGGAAAGCATCTGGACCTGACCTTCCATTAACGAGGACTTATGTTCTTTACGTGTCCTCCCAAACTTACCGTGTTAGTGAGGGGTAGGTACCTAAGGCAAGGAAATGATTATATTGCACTTACTGCTTCTGTATTGCCTTATTTTCAGAGCAGTTTTGTGTAGCAGGTACAATTAACACTCCTTTTAAGTTACTTTCCCAAGGATTGACAGCCAGTAAATGAGAGGGCCTGGATTTGAACCCAGGCCAACAGACTCAGGAGCCTCTGAAGCGTGTAATGGTTTTGGATTTGGATTACAGACGTGAACATCTTAGAACCATCAGCCGCCAGGGAGACCACTGCTGTTGAGGATCATTTACTCTGTTCATATACAGATGGGTACTTCACTGGGTCAGCGTAATGCCAGACTTTTCTCATTCTTAAGAGGGCCTAAAGCCCAAGCAGTCGGGGTCAAGGCGTTTGTGTTTTCTCCTGAACAGGGTATGAAATTATGAAACCTGATGTCATCTTCAAGTTGGAGCAAGGAGAAGAGCCATGGGTAGGAGATGGAGAAGTTCCAAGTGTAGACTGTTCAGGTGGGTGTGAGAACCAGTCAGAAATGTAGTCTCAGCTAGTCACTGGGTGGCCATCTCTGAAGTGGGTGTTAGAGAACCCTTCACACTCTCTGGCCCCGGGGTGGTGTGTGGAGCACCCGACTGTAGCTGCCTTGTGTCTCAGATGCGGCTTCTTTGCCTCCATCTTATTTAGCCATGAATTACTCCCTGTCTGGCAAGTCTGGAACTTTGACTTCTTTCACATTCTCACACGTTTAATTTCCTGTCCTTTGCTCACCTACAGTTAGACGCGTCTGCTTGTACAGTCAGGAGGTTTCATTGTCCCCTCAGCGGGGTTTCTGATGCCCAGAGAAGTACCCTGTGGGCCCATTCCTCTCGGTTCAGCTGAGAACAAGTCCTTCCTCATTCATCCCAAACAATTGGTCCTTCTCCTCCCTTTTAAAAGTTAGGTTTTCCTGTAGATTAGATACCGTGGAGTACATTGAATGGTGTCTCTTTGTAATTTAAGGTTTTTTTTTGCCCTTTGGAAGTTATCTTTTTATCTTAACTCCTCAACTCACACTTAAAACTAGGCCCATGATGTGTCATTCCTGAATTATCCAAATTTCTAGGTAGGTCTAAATTCTAACTTCTTTCTAAGTTTTCTTAAATGATACAGTGCATTTCCGTTCCTAAGGCAACCAGCACTCTGTGCTCCGTTAAACACCTCTGCTCACCTGTCGTGTGACATTGACTCACTCTGAGCGGCACTGCAACGGGAGGTAGAGCAGGGACGTGGGGGTGGGGAGGGAAGGGCAATGCGTGTGATGGAAGGATGCTCACCTGTGGTGGCTGCCAGGAGTCCCCTGACGGACCAGGAAGCCAGCCCCCTGCTAACTCCCATCTCTCATGGCTTGAGCATTGCTCTAGGGGACATTAAATCTCCAGAATGCCCAGAATCCCTGCACATAGACCAAGCATGTGCTTGCAGCTTAAGGATTGTTTTGGGCAGGGAGATGTGGGTGCCTTGGGTTGGCCCCACAGTCTTCCCAGGGTGCAGGTGCTGTCTGAGGCAATGAGAGTAGCCTCTCCTGTTTACCCTTTTCTTCAAATTCAGGGTCAGCTCTATTTGAGCATTTCTCAGTGTTTTCAGATGAAATGTTTATTCTTCTCTGCATCTACGTTTGGTTGTGCTGTGCTTTATCTTAATCCTTTCCGCACAAACTCTATTTTCATGTACAGATTCACACACACAGAATGTTCTTGACTTCTCCAGCTCAGTTGTTCTTACCTTTTTTCTGAATTCCCGTTCCAGACTGATCACAGGCTGTGTCATATCTTTTAGTTGTTGGTCTCTGAGCTCTGTGTGCACACAGAGACAAAGGCTTGTGGTTTGTATCTGGCCCTGTACAGACAGTATTCATTCAACAAATATCTCTCCACAAGCCCATTGTTTTAATACAGGTGTTTTTAGCAAGTGTGCGTTAGATCACATGGGGATTTTTTTTCCCTAACGACATGCATTATGGATCCATTAACAGTAAAATTGATTCACTATAGTGTGGGTATACGTAGTTTTAAAATGTAGAAATCTAGAACTTGAGTTTGTAGTTTGAGAAACCTCTTGTGATTTTTTTTTTATGTGCCCCTCTCTCATTGAGAGCCACCACTTGGATGACTACTAAGGTGATTAAAAAGTAAACAACCTAGAAAATACCATCCGGAAGCATAGAACTTAAGACCTTTGCATCCAGTTTTTTTGAACTCTGCATTTAAATAGTGAACATTTATGTTTCACTGCAATGTAGTGCAAAGTTGTAGAAATTAACAAGGGCTGCATGTCAGAGTCCCCAAGAACACCACCCTGCTCAGAGGGTCACTGGGACTGTGGATGTTGTAGGAATGGCTAAAACGTATTAGAGTGACGTAATGACACACAGCTGCATCACCATGGAAAGGGCAGGAGCAGAGTCTGGAGGAATCCAGCTGAAGGTTTCCTGTGCCACTCCCTCCATGAAGGTCACACAGAGCTCACGTCTCCCCCAGCAACGAAAATGCAGTAACGTGTGGTATTTCTGCTCAGGGAAGGTCACTAAAGACGCAGCACCCATGGTTTTATTGGGGCTGGTCACAGGTACCTCTGCCTGGCACACGCCAGCCTTTTCAGATTCTAAGGAGATCAAGTACTCAGCATAAATGACAATGTTTGCACACAGTCCAGGCACAGGGAGCCCTTTTTATCAGCTGGGGAATGGTAGGAACACTCCAGAAACCTAGGTTCCAAAATGCCAGCCAAGAGCAACCTTGCAGGTAGTCGTGTCTTTGCATAGCACTGTCAGGCCTGGTGCCAACTCCTTTCTGCACAACAGCTTTAGCGGTTCATAGGAAGTTGATTTTTCTTACTATTTTCCAGGTGTTGTGCTGGATGGTATGGGTATAATAGTGAGCATTAGGGATCTATTCCTTGCCTACACAGTGCTTGCTTTCTCACGAGAGGATAAAAGTGAACAAGTTCTCAAATAACCAGGATAAAACCCAGATCCTGAAAGTGCTATTATAGAAATAAATTGGGTAGATGATAATATGATAGAGAGTGTGTTAGTC
This sequence comes from Suricata suricatta, assembly GCF_006229205.1. NCBI lineage: Eukaryota > Metazoa > Chordata > Mammalia > Carnivora > Herpestidae > Suricata > Suricata suricatta. Next base: position 89,259,374 of record NC_043713.1, read on the forward strand.
TGCTCAGGCTGCCGTAAGAAAGTAGCATAGACTGATAAACCACAGAAAGTTACTCCCACAGTTCTGGAGGCTGGAAGCCCAAGCTCAGAGTGCCTGCGTGATCAGGTGCTGATGGAAGCTGTTTCTCTGGCTCTCAGCTACCGTGTAGCCGTGTAGCTTTGCCCTCAAACGGCCTTTCCTCATCCATGCGTATGGGTGGAGTAGCAGCCACGGAGGGCTCTGGTTTGTGATAAGGATACTAATCCTTTTGGATCAGAGCCTCACCATTATCTCATTTAACCTTAATTCCTTCCTTTGGGATCTCATTTCCAAATGCTGCCACACTGGAGGTTAAGGCTTCAACATACACATTTTGGGGAAAGACACAAACATTTGGTCCACAACAGGTTATGTGGAGAAGCCAGTTCTAGACATGAAGACTGAAATGAGCGAACTGTTTGAATTGGCAGAAAGTGTTCCTTAAAGGAATGACAAACGGGGTGCCTGGGTGGCTCCGTCAGTTAAGCATCTCATTCTTGATTGTGGCTCAGGTCGTGATCTCCTGGTTTGTGAGTTTGTGCTCTGTGTCAGTCTGCTCTGATAGTCTAGAGCCTGCTTGGGATTCTTCCTCTCTCTGCCCTTCCCCTGCTTGTATTTTCTCTTTCAAAATAAACATTAAGAAAAGAATGATAAATATGAAGGTATTAAGTGAGGGAGGGACTGACTTTATGAAGGAAAAAGAAAGGCCTTGTGTCAGGAAGATGGAGGTTGGGGAGTGTGGGAACTAGATCATATATCAACTTGTGAGCCATAGGAAGGAGCTTAAATTGATTCAAATAATTTAAACAATAATAAAATTATCTGATTTACATTTTAAAAAGCTCAGCCTGACCACAGAGTGGAAAATTAACGGGGAACAGGGAAACCAGTTGGAAGGATATTTTGCTGATGGGTTAAATTACAGTGGAGGGGCACCTGGATTGCCTGATCAGTTGAGCGTCAGATTTTTGATTTCAGCTCAGGTCATGATCCCAGAGCTGTGGGATTGAGCCCCATGTGTAGCCTGCTTGTGATTCTCTCTCTGCCCTTCTCCCCCACTCATGCTCTTTCCAAAATAAAAAATAAAGTACTTAAGAATAAATAAGTAAATTACAGCAGAGAAAAGTGGTGGGGAGTGTTGGGGTATTTGGGATATACAACAAATGACCAAACATGATGCAACCCCATTTTTCTAATGGGAAAAAATTAAAAATTGGGGGAAGTTAGATACAATTTCCAAATGAGTACTTAGTTTAACAATATAACATTTAAAGTAACAAAATTATGTTTAATTTATAAATACTCATTTTCTGTTCTCACACTTCCTGTTACTACTTTTTTCAAAGTCCTAACCTGAATCTCAAAGCTAATATTTCTGTGGTAGACTTTTTATTTTAATCCCCAGACCTCTTTTTTCCCTTAGTCTTCCCAACTCAGTAATTAACACCATAATCCATGGAATTGCTCAAACCCCAATCCGAGGGTTCTTGGATTCCTTGCTTTCCCTTATCCCTTCCATGTCAAATCCATCAGCCAATTTTGTTGACTCTACCTCCCGAATAGACATGGCCAACAGTAAGTAGTGGGTTTCCTTCAAATTTATTACTTTTGATTGGCATTTAAGTCAAGTTTTTCATGTTACTGATTGGCTTTCATACACATGGGTAAGAGCTCAGGAAAAATTCCCAGTATTGATTATTAGTGAAAAACAAGGCTTATGAAGAACACTTATAACAGTGACGTAAGTGGTTATGTTGTGAGAATAATGACAACACAGCAATATAATAGAGGGAAAATTGAGAATATTTTAAGAATGGGAACTTGTATCTTAGGGTATTTTCAGTGAAGGAACACCTGGATTGTAAAGTTTTGTGCCTGAACATGTTGTATGAAAAATGGTGAGCTCCATGTAATGGCTCTCTTGGTGATAATGCTAATAATGTGTTTGGTAAGTTTAAAACTTTCAGAACACTTAAAAATGGGAAAAAGTACAAAAAGGATCTTCTCTATTTGTTTCCTTTCTCATTAGAATTAAGTTGCACAAGGTCAGGGGCTTATTGCTTCCTGTCTCTGGGGCCTCGCACTCCACCTAGGGCATAGTGTGTAATCAGTAGGTGTTGAGGAAATGAGTTCCTCACAATATTGGATCAGGTCCTCTTCCAGCCTCCTTTCTTTGTTCCTCATTGTTTTTGAGGCATTTTTTACATTCTCTCTCCATTTTATAAACCTACATTTGACCACATTCAGAGGTGACTTAATATACTGCCTTTATCTCATTCCTATTTATAGCATTTTATTTTATTTTTCCCTAGTACCTAGAGGATAGACCTTATACCTTGGACTGGGGAATGGCCTTCCCAAGCATTCATCCCCTTAAATAGCATAGCTGGATTTTATTCAGGAAGGACAACCACAGAAGCATTCATAGGTTTTTTTTTTTCCTTTGTAGAACATGTCTGGCAAGGAAATGGTCACGTGGCATGGTACCAGGAGGACCAGGAGAAGCTTAGAAATCTGAAACAGGATCACGAATGTGATGCATTTGGAAAAAAACTCAATCTGAGCATGAACTTTGTTCCTTTAAGGAAATCAAACAGTGAAGATAATGTAGACGGATTATTTTTAAAACATCACTTAGATTTACTTATTCCAAAAGCAGATTATGGAAAAACAGAACCAGATGGCTTAAGTGTATTTGATAAGTTGTTTCTCCATACCAAGCCTGAGGACACGGATACTTGGTTAAAATACTATGAATATGATAAATATGACAAAGTTAGCTCTAAGAAATCACAGATTATCATATTTCACCGAAATCGCCTAGGGGAGAAACTCTATGAATGCAGTGAATGTAGGAAACGCTTTATTAAGAGATCAAGTCTCATTAAACATCAGACCAGACACATAAGAGAGATAGCCTATGGCTGTGGTAAGTGTGGCAAAACCTTTCCCCAGAAGTCACAGTTTGTTACACATCACAGGACTCACACAGGAGAGAAACCTTACAATTGTAGCCAGTGTGGGAAAGCCTTCTCCCAAAAGTCACAGCTCACATCCCATCAGAGGACACACACGGGAGAGAAACCATATGAGTGTGGTGAATGTGGGAAAGCCTTCTCCCGGAAGTCCCATCTTATATCACACTGGAGGACACACACAGGTGAGAAACCCTACGGGTGCAGCGAATGCGGAAGGGCCTTTAGTGAGAAGTCAAATCTTATTAATCATCAGAGAATTCATACAGGAGAGAAACCTTTTGAATGCAGAGAATGTGGAAAAGCCTTCAGCAGGAAATCACAACTCGTTACACATCACAGGACTCACACAGGAACAAAACCCTATGGGTGTAATGATTGTAGAAAAGCCTTCTTTGAGAAATCAGAGCTCATTAGACATCAAACAATTCATACTGGAGAGAAGCCCTATGAATGCAGTGAATGTCAGAAGGCATTCAGAGAGAGGTCGAGTCTCATTAACCATCAGAGGACTCATACAGGAGAGAAGCCTCATGGGTGCATTCAGTGTGGGAAAGCCTTCTCCCAGAAGTCACATCTCATATCCCATCAGATGACACACACAGGAGAGAAACCCTTTGTATGCAGTAAGTGTGGGAAAGCCTTTAGCAGGAAATCTCAGCTTGTTAGACATCAGAGAACTCACACAGGAGAAAAGCCCTATGAATGCAGTGAGTGTGGGAAGGCTTTCAGTGAAAAGTTAAGCCTTACTAATCATCAGAGAATTCACACAGGAGAAAAGCCCTATGTGTGTGGTGAGTGTGGGAAGGCCTTTTGTCAGAAGTCACACCTCATATCACATCAGAGGACTCATACAGGAGAGAAGCCCTATGAATGCACTGAATGTGGGAAAGCTTTTGGTGAGAAGTCGAGTCTTGCAACTCACCAGAGAACTCATACAGGAGAGAAACCATATGGGTGCAGGGATTGTGATAAAGCCTTCTCCCAGAAGTCACAGCTCAATACTCACCAGAGAATCCACACAGGAGAGAAACCCTATGAATGCAGTCTTTGCAGGAAAGCATTCTTTGAGAGATCGGAGCTAATTAGACATCAGAGAACTCATACAGGAGAAAAACCTTATGAATGCAGCGAATGTGGAAAAGCCTTCAGGGAGAAGTCAAGTCTCATCAATCATCAGAGAATACATACAGGAGAGAAACCCTTTGAATGCAGCGAATGTGGAAAAGCCTTCTCTCGGAAATCACATCTCATACCACATCAGAGAACACACACTGGGGAGAAGCCCTATGGATGCAGCGAATGTAGGAAGGCCTTCTCTCAGAAGTCACAGCTTGTTAATCACCAGAGAATTCATACAGGAGAGAAACCTTACCAATGCAATGAATGTGGGAAAGCCTTCTCCCAAAAATCACAGCTCATTAATCATCAGAGAACTCATACAGTACAGAAATCCTAGGATTGGAGTTACTATTAGTCTTTGACAGAGATCTTACCTCTTTGTACTTCAGAAAATGCAATTATGATAAACCTTTCAAATAAATAGTCACATCACATTATAGGTCTGAGTAGCCTTCTAGGATAGGAACTCTTACATGAGGTTATATAGGGAAAGCTTTCAGCCGATTAACATGCTTATATAAGAACTCATAGAGTAGAATGAGCCTATGAGATGCAGTGGGTTTTAGAAGCTTGGCAAACATACACTAGGAAATTATTAGCAAAGACAAATTCTGTGAACATCGGAAAGCCTTGCAGAGGCCATATCTCAGAGCTGTTGGAAATACTGTCCACTGGGGTAAACCCTAGTCCAGCAGATGAAGAAAAATCCGATGAATGCGGCAAGTGAGGTAATATTTTCATCAGGAAATCACAGCTCATTGTGCATTAAGAAAATATCCTCAGGAATGAAGCTCTGTGAAGATACTAAATATGGGACACTCTTCAGCAGGTAATCCAACCATATTGTTTGGGGAGGGAATTATATTGTGGGTAAATCTAATGATTGAATTAAATGGGAAACATGCCCCTAGAAGTAAGGCTGTAAAGGGAAGCCATACATTTTTTTAAAGACATGATTATTAAAAATACCCAATGCTAATGATTGAGTCGTTCACTCTAAAGTATGAAGTTTTAAAAACGTGAATAAATTGAATCATCAAAACATCTAAATAAGACATTTCTCGGTATTTATGGTTTATTTTCCTGTGTCACACTGTCTCTCATATTTTGGAATCACATGTGATGATGTAATGGTGAGCATGAAACACACATACCTTGTAATAGTGCCTCTGATGTCAGGACATAACCACATGCCACTGGCTTTCCTGTTCTAGTGATACTGTTAAAATGGTGATTGATGTAACATGTCTTATTGCTAAATATGCAGCTTAAGTAATAACACTGCATTTTCCCCCCTTATGGCTTGTTGGCATATAAAAGGGGTCTGTGGTTACTGATGTTCTCTTCCATTATAAAAGCCAACATATAAAGTCTGCAATCTGCGAATCAGAAACAATTTATCTAAAATCTGGTTAATAACTATTAAAAGACAGGAACACGAAACTGCAATAGTGACTCATGATGCACTGAGTGAGCAAAAGAAAGGTGTTGGACTCTATCACACAGCACTCAAGCTAAATGGCAGTAGTGCTGTCCAAGTGTTGTTCGTATCCAGTTTGGTCCCTTTGTGCATCCAGTGTACATACTTCAAGTGGTGTGTGTCAAGTACGGCGTATATTTAAGTTACTCTGATGAAATATGCAGTATGCTATTATGTTTTTGGTGTTTCATAAAATATTTTGTGGAAAAACTAGGGAGAAATTGAAGAGTCATTGTTTCAGAAAATGTATAGATTTTTTGTGCTGATGTACTCAACGAAGCCTGTTGTACTCCCTGTACATCTCTGTGGTGACTGGACAAGTGTTAGGAAATAGGCCTTCCACTGCCTCATCATTTGAAGTGTCTCTGCTTTGCCTTTCTTCACCAGCTGTACCCTGCACACGGTAGCTCCCGTTGTGAACGTCTCATTGTCAGGCTCACTTTTACAATGCATGAACCACCCCTTCGGTCAGGTAGAACTTGGCAGGATCTTCATAATGGTCCTTGACAAAGTCTGCAGTATTCTTTGTGTGATGGCAAAATTCAGAAAAGTCCTGACCTCGATTCCAGACTTGGGAAAATCAAGGCTTCTTTTATGTACAGGTTGCTTTTTCAGCACCTTTGAGTCTCTCAGTATTCTTTCCTATAATTATCAACTTCATAGCATTGTTGAAAAATTGGTACTTCAATGGGAATAGTTTTCTAATTCACTGCCCCAGGATGGTAATTTTTAAAATATCTCATTTCCCAAGTTTTTATTCATGCTCAAATATATGAACTTCCTGCTTTTCTCCCTCAAACTTGAACGTGATTTTATCAATGTCATTTGTAGGAGAATTGTTATAGGGTGATGTTTTACTTTGAAGATTTTCTCATTTTTAAAATTTCATCTATCCTGATTCTCTTTACTAGTCCCAGAGATTGATTCACTAGTTCTTGGATTGAGTTTAGAGTCTGTTGTCTAAAAATGACCCAATTCTTCTCACTTCAATTCTGGATTGTTCCATTTCCTACTAAGCATTTAAACCCAGTAGTTTCCTCACTAGATAACTGAACTTTGGCATTAGCCTACTGGTCGAATACCAAAGAGCAAATATTTTCCCCTAAGGGTCATGTGTCAGTCATAGGGAGGGCTAATGCTGGCAACAGAGGTCTTGTGTATCAGAATACCTTATGTGTACACCCAGGTATGTTGTGTAGAACTTACTGGTACTCTTTCTGAAGAAGGGTCTTTGATTCTGCAATTAGATATTTTTAGTGTCCATGCTTTAAATTACCTTGGTACCTTGGTAAACCATAAAAAACCTGAGTCCCCACATTTCCCCTCATTGGTTCCTACCACAAATCCCACATCAAGAAGAAAGCCAGTTTTGAGGTTAAGAGGGATTTACTTGCAGCCTTAGGGAGCACAGGAGGTTATGTTGGTAGAATGTATAGGGGGAGCATCCCCTCCTCATTCATCGCCCAGGTTTTCCCACTGTCCTGGAAGACAGTCCTGCCAAGGACAATTCTACTGTCTTACTAAGTAATGGATCATTTGGAGATCAAGTCTGTGACTCTTGGGGAGTGCCTTTCTGTAGCGTTTCTTTGTGCGCTTTTGTAACCTGACGCCATCCTTCCTCTGTGGGTCCTTATGTTCTGCATATTTTGATGTCATCACTTGTAGAATGAAGGTGAAGTAAACCCAGAGAATATCCAGTTTATCTAGCAATACCTGTACCAATAGAAAAATACAGGTCAGTGGGCATTTGGGAGCTATACATGAGACTTCTCTCATTTGCCATTTGTTCCAGCAGTATATACCAGGTTGTCAGTTCTGCTGGGCTCATGAGTCTACAGATATGGTACCGACAAGCCGCCAGATGTTCAGCACCTAGTCTGGCCTAAGTGCTGATGAGAGACCCCAACCATGGCCCTTGTAGCAGTGTGTATAACTTTTTGCACCTTGCCTTCATTCTGTTTTAGTCCATTTTCCACATAGTAGTTATTTACACATAGTAGTTTTTAACTGCATTTTAAGATGCAGTTCCGATTATACACGTCTGTGTTAAAATAGCAGGTTGCTAATTGTGGACTTAATGAGGACTTCTGTACAAATCCAGCCCATCCATCATTTCTGAAGATCTTTCCTCCTGCACAGTACTTTTTGGCCGCCTTGAACTACTTGCAGTTCCTTGAGATTTCTGCAGCCTCATTCCTTTTACAGATTTCCTGTCACTGAAATGCCCATGATCCTCATTAATGCCTGTCCATCCTTCTTGAAGCTGCACATGTGTTTGTCACTGTGGTAATACAGTCATCATGTGTCTTGTCTTCTCCAATAGAAAGCTTCTGGAGACCTAGGACTATCTTGTTTGTCCATACAGTTTTAGCAACTGAGGGTGTGATCTACGAATGTGGGTGTTCTCAGTGGCCACTTTCTACCACATAGGGAAGAGTAGTCTGCAATGAGGGAGAAGGGGGAAGCCTGGAAGCTTGTTCCAGGGCCTGGTTCTTGTCCGACTGCCCTGATTCACCTCTGCCCTTTTCCTGCCTTGATTGTTGCATTCTTTTGTGAGATATCCCAAATACCCTTCTAATAAATTCTCATGCTTGCTTCCGCTGGTTCAAGTCGTGTTTGTTACTTACCACCCAAATGTTCCTAACGCAGGAGGTTAGGCTGTGCTGTAAGTCGGGTTCTCTGGAAGCGGATCCTGAGATGAAGTTTGGAGTGCAAGATGTTTATTGAGATCAGCAACTGTGGGGTAGTGGGAGTATAAGCAGGAAAAGGTGGGTCAGAGGAAGAAATCAGGCTGCACTGTGGCTGTTGAGACCCTGACCACAGCAGTAGGGAGCTCTGAAGGAAGCACTGCTCATGAGTGTCTCGTATGGAACCAAGATGGTCAGGTCTCCACAGCCCTGAGGAGCTCCCTCACCAGAGGCCTGCTGCCCTGGGAAGGAGATGATCCCAGGTGAATCCACTCTTTAGCTGGGGCCAACTCCACACATGCTGGCACCTGGAGACGGTCAGCTGACCACTCCCTGCCACTGGGCAGCAAGTGCTTCCCTGGAGAGGGTCGGGGGGCTCAGCTCTATGCCCACAGTCCATCCCTTCCACTGCTAAGCTCCATTTCCCCAGCCTTAGGTCTGTCTGAGGAGAGACTGAGGAAACAAAGGTCACTAGGACCAACTGATTCCTACTGATGCCATCGTTTTCTCTCACCTGTGAGCCATTCTGGGGCCTCTGCACAGTTACCACCTCTGCTGGCATTGGTGGCTCACCTCCTTCCTGAGGGCTCTGAGCCATGGTTCCCGTGCCCTCCTCAGACCAAGCTGCTGTACCTGTGCATTTACCATCACAAGTGGGTAAGAAAGTAGCAAGAAGCACCTGCGTAGATCCCCTGAATCCATTCCTTCCTCCTCACCCTGTTGTGTAAGCATCCCTGCATCCTCGTCATGCAGCAAGACCCCTGCAAAAAGAGCAACTTTTCTGCCCTGCTGTCCCCTGGAGACCAGGGGCACAATGCCCACGTCATACCTGGAGCTTGCAATCAAGTAGGAAATTGCTCTGTCTCCTGGTGCAAAGTGTTCTCTTTGCAGATCAAGACCTCGAACCCTGCAGAGCCCAGAGTTGTGGGTGTGGGAAGCACAAAGTCCCCTGGAGGAAGTCACTGGTAGTGGTGGTGGTAGGCGAGGTCATCCCTGCTTCAGCATGTACCTGGACCCATGTCTTCTGCTTGGGGACACAGCACCACGAAAGGTCTCATCTAGCTCATAAGCTGCGTTTGGAAGGATAGCCCCCTCTCCCTACAGAACACTGCTTCTGAGCGGGGCTTTCAGCTGTGCCTCCACGAGGCCGTTCCAGTGCTCTAGTGAACCAGCAGCTGCTGTCAGGTGAGTTACTCAATATGCCAAATGGATCTTGTGTCCTGACCCATTCTTGCACCCCCTTTGCTGCAAAGTGGTTCCTTCTGGTCTGATAGAGTGTGGTACGAGGGGGCCCAGGCTGTTCAACCATTTTGTAAGTCTTCGGATAGTGGCAGTGGCTGGGGCCCTGTGGGAGGCACGAGAACCCACGCCTGGAATGGGCTGTGCTTTTTTTGTTGTTGTTTTTTTTTCTTGTGAGAACAAACAGTGCCTTTTCAGGGCCAAAATAGAGAACTTGACACCAAGTACCAGTTAGACTCCTCAGGGAATGGTGCTGTACTGGGGGCTCAGCGTTGGTCTCTGATTTTGGACATTCAGTGATGGCAGTAACCAAATCAGCCCTAGTGAGAGAGATTCTGTGCTATTGGACAGATTGACATTGTTGGCAATTGGAATGGCCCCCACAAATGGATCCCTGGTCTCTGGCTAAGGGCCACCATAGTGGGGAGGGCAAGATGGAAAGCTCTGGAACTTACTCCCCAGATAGGATAGTAAATAAAAAGCAACACTGTGCATGGGGGAGGGTGGGGGAGGGGTGGCAGAGATCAGAGCTCTTCTAAAGACCTAAAGGGTATATTGGCAGACTTACTGTCACACTGCTGTCTACCTCAGTAATTCAGGCTTTATAGAAGCCCAGCACCTCCTAGAGAATGACTACAACAAGGCACAGGTTTGGGCCACCTGGGTGGCTCAGTCGGTTAAGCAGCCAACTTTGGCTCAGGTCATGATCTTGTGGATTGTGAGTTTGAGTCCCATGTCAGGCTCTGTGCTGGCAGCTCGGAGCCTGGATCCTGCTTCGGATTCTGTGTCTCCCTCTCTCTGCCCTCCCCTGCTCGCACTCTGCCTCTCTGTCTCTCAAAAATAGATGAATGTTAAAAAAGAAAAAAACACCAAGGCACAGGTTCAACCAAGTAGTAGCCCTACTTGCGGACTTGGCACTGTTCCTAAGCAGATTTCTATGCCCTCAGACACATAGGGTGCAGACCTTGATTTTGACAAAGGCATTCTTTTTATTCCTGTCAGGAAAAAGGATCGGCAGATGGCTGCACTAACATGGAGCAGACGGCATCACACACTCACAGGTTTCCCCGGGTCTTGCCATAATGCAATCTGAAGGGGTCCAGACTCTGGACACAGTCTGGTAACAGTGAAATCATGCCCATCTGGCAGAATGAGTGAGCAGTTTGGAAACCCGGATACCCCGCATGTGTTCCAGACGTGGGCAGCAAGCCTTGAAAAGGTTACAACTTACTGCAGAAGATAGCATGTGGATCACATTGCTTTATATGTTATTCTGTGAGTTTTGGTAGGCTGGTTTTCTAGTGATTTACATTTACTGATATCAAATTATAGATAGTAACTTTGGATCTCTTCTGTATCTGTAGTTATGTTGAAATTTTCATTTATATTCATTTGTGAATTCTCTTATTCCATCTTGGCAAAGGTTTGCCTATTTGTTAGCTTTTACAATGAACAAGGTTTTGGTTTTGTTGGTCTATCAGTATGTTTGTTTCTGTTTATTAGCTGAAAATTGGGCTTGACAGAGGCCAATACAAAGATAGGATGTCAGAAACCCCTTGGAATAATATATGGATTTAAGAAAATAATGGTTGTCAATACAGGTTTGTCATAAGTAATCCACTGACCAATTCCCCCAATGTTGCCCTCCAAGAGGGGCCAGAGGACATTCCTGACCTCCACAGGAGGCGCTGGGAAGTTAGTGTGAGAGGAGCACCAGCATCCTGTAAAAATGTGCTTATTGCTGTGCCAGGGGCCAGGGGTGCCCAAAGTGAGGCCTCTGATGTCAGAAGAGACTCCGGGGTTCCGTGGTAGAACAGGCCTAGTAGCACAATTGAATTTTGAGAGACAAGATGGCAGGGTTACTGTGAGAGGCTCAGGGTCGGGATGGTAATTGCTGGGCCCACAGGCAACTTTGGCAGTGGCTAATTGGTCATGTGATGTTAAGGGCCGAAATAGATGGAGAGCTTATGAAAGTCTAAAAAATGTAGAGTGCTTGGGTGGCTCAGTCGGTTGAACCTCCAAATCTTGATCCTGGCCCAAGTCATGATCGCAGGATGGTGGGATTGAGCCCCATGTCAAGGTCCGTGCTAAGCATGGAACCTGCTTGAGATTCTCTATTTCTCTCTCTCTCCTCCCCTTTCCCTCTCCCCCACTCTCAGGCTCTAAAATTAAAAAAAAACTAATAAAGTTTAAAAAATGTAGAAGCTAGATATCTTTGAGGATAGACCCAGCAATTGGGTCACAAGTTCATACTGTAAAGCTGAAAAATCATCAGTAGACCCTTTTGCCATCAGTCAGGCTGACCATTTCTGGGTAAGCAAATAATGCTAATACTCTGTGGTCTTAACCATGATCACAATCCCATTATTATACCTTCTTTGTCTTAAGATGGGTCAGCGGACCTTACACTCACTGATTTGCACAAGATGAGTCACACTACCTGTTTGCTTTCTCTGCCTCTTCTAGGTATTAATGTGAGACCCAAAAATCAACCTGTGTTATGTTCACTATCAAGGTCCAGAGTTCAACCATGTTGCCTTTTCCTCAGACTCCCTTGTCCCTGATGTTGGCTTTGTACCTGTCAGGATCCTAACAACCAGCCAAGTGAGTTACTTCTGCCAAGAAATCAGTGTGTGTCCATACTTTAGCCATCCTTCCGTCTGTGTGTTCAGTAAGGACCCCTGTGTGCTGCTCATAGCTTTGACCACTGGGCAGGTTTCTCCGGAACTGTCCTTTAGGGTTTTCACAAAGCGAGAGGTGGACATGTATCAGTTGTCCTTTCCAGATGGTACTGACATAGCTGTGAATTACTTCCTCCTCTGCCAATTGGTCATAGGGAATCCCCTCATCAGGTCTAAATATTAGTTGAGGTAAGTGACAAGGGGTCTGGACTCCTTGTTGATGCATTTTACTTAGGTTTTATGCATTCTCCAGGGCCTGATCCCAAATAAACTATTCCACAGTACACTGTATTTCAGCAGCCATCAGTGGACCTGATGATATATCTAGGACCAGTTACAAAATCACATGGTGGTGAAGTGTTCAGTCTCTATGAGTCTGTAGTTCAGTCTTTGTGGTCTATAGTGTGCAAGAGTCTGCTTTTCTTCTTTTTGTTCCATGTTTGTTTATTTTTGAGAGAAAAAGAGAGAGCTTAGTGAAGGGCAAAGAGAGAGGGGGATCTGAAGTGGGCTCTGTGCTGACAGCAGCGAGCGATGCAGGGCTCAGACTCATGAACTGTGAGGTCGGTCGTGCCCTGAGCCAAAATCCGATGCTCAGCCAACTGAGCCACCCAGGTGCCATTCCACTCTTTTTTTTTTTTACTTTTTAAAAAATTTTAATGTTTATTTTGAGAGAGGGAGGGAGGGAGAGACACAGCGGTAGTGGGGGCGGGCAGAGCGAAAAGGAGACACAGAATCTGAAGCTGGCTTCAAGCTCCAAGCTGATAGCACAGAGCCTAATACTGGGCTTGAACCCACAAACTGTGAGATAATGACCTGAGCTGAAGTTGGATGCTCAACCGACTGAGCCACCCCAGTACCCCACTTTTCTCCTTTTTAAAAAAAAATTAGAGGGAAGGAGAGGGAGGAACAGTGCTAGGGAGAGAATCACAAGCAGGCTCCACACTTAGCACAGCGCTGATGCCACAAGTCTGGGATCATGACCTGAGCCAGAACCAGCAGTCAGACTCTTTACATACTGAGCCATTCAGGTGCTCAGAATCTGCTTTTAAAATGGAGAATATTTCTCTGCCACCGAAATCGTGGCTTTGCAATGGAACCGTCAAGGCCTCTGTGGCTCTATTAGCGACTGACTCCAGACAGCATCCTTATCTGCCTTGGATACTTCTAACAGACCTGCCCCCTCTGTGTTAGCCTCCTCCACAACGGTCCGGGCCTGCTGCAGAGCTCTCTTGGCCTAGGTGCCACTCAAAACGGGGAGCTTTACAGACTACCCAAGACCGGAGTAGAATTTGCAAGTGTGTTCCATGCTCCCTTCCAATTTCAAAGAGGCCCATGAAGCACTGTACCCCTGCATGGTGTGGTGTGTGAATTTTAATAACTCCCTTCACCTTAAAGGGATGTGCTTGCTTTCTTCAGTTCACTAAACTTCTAAAAATGGCATTGGTGTCAGGCTGTTCAATTGTTACAAGGTTTGCCTCGCACCTTGTGGCACATACGTGTGTCATCTGGGCATCTTGGGTACTTGCAATGTACAACGGTGACCGATCTGCTCCTTGCGCCAGGCCCCAGGCCCAGTCTCTAATCAATTGCTGCCTTCTGTGGTGTTGGGCATGTGTCCCGTCCGGCAGGTCAGTCGACGCAGGTCCTGAGGGAGGGAGTGAGAATTGGGGGCAGGGCAGGGGGCACAGAGAATGGAGGCAACACAAAGTCTCTGATCAAGCCTCATTTATTGAAAAAATACACACACCTTATAAAAGGTTCAAGGCGGGAAGCAAGGCAGCTGACCCTGGTCGGTTCCTAGGAAACAGGGTCAAGTGATTAAGGGGAAACAGAACTGCAATCTCAGCACAGCGCCTGAGGGGCCGAAACACGGCCCTGCCTGCAGGCGGCGGATCTTTGTTCTTCTGGCAGCTTCCCACAGGCATGCTATTTTTTTCTTAAATGTTCCTTTAACAAATTTTAGTCTTTCCATTTTCATTCATTCTTCAGAACTATATTTTAGAACTAAATTTTGATAACATTTGCAGACAATAAAATAAACCTACTTTTCACGTAGTGTTGAACTTCCATGAGTTTTGATAAAGATATTTATGCCTACATAAGCACCACTCCTAGAATGTTGTAGAATGTTCCATTTCCATCACTTAAAATGTTCCCTTGTACCTCTTCACAAATTTCACTCCCACCACTGACCCTAACCTTGATCCCTCTTCTGACATTAGATTCATTTTATCTGCTCTAGAATTTCATATGATTGGGATTGTACAATAAGTAACCCTTTGTATCTAGCTTCTTTCAGTCTAATGTTTTGGTTTTCGTTTTTGTTTCTGTTTTTTATTGCTGAGCTTTCCACTGTATGGATACTCCAGAGTTTGTCCATCCACTCACCTGCTGATGGACATATGATTGTTTCATATTTTGGACATGAAGAATAGAGCTGAGATTTTCCACTACACTCACCAGATTAGCCAAACATGGAGTATAAAACACTACAAGCACTTTGGAAGACAGTGTGACAGTTTCTAAAAAGTTAATCATATAGTTGTATGGTGACAGATGGTAGCTACCCTTGTGATGAGCAAGCACAGTGTGTGGACTTGTCAGTCACCATGTTGTATGCCTGAAATGTTAACATTTGTGTCAACTGTATGTCAATAAAAAGTAAGGGCAAAAAAAAGGTAAATATATACGGACCATAGGGTTCAGCAATTTTACTTCTAAGGCTATACTCATGGAAAATGAAAACATATGTTCACAAAAATTTATATACCAGTGCACATAAAATCAATTTAAGGAATGATTGGTTTGTCTGCTTCTGATCCTTGCTGTTGAACCTATGGATTGAGGGTTAAAGAAAAGGAAAAAAGTAGAGTCAACAAAAGGAGAATCCCAAGGGGTATATATTTATATATCCCTGTTTTTAAAAATGTTTGAGAAATATATTCAGAAGATAGTTTCATGTGGCAGTATCTGGGAGCCTTTTAAAACAGATGTGTTCTTGTCCCTAAGTAATCTCTGGGCCACTGAAGAAATTTGACTTAAAAAATTTTTTTAACATTTATTTTAGAGCAAAAGCAAGCAAGGGAGTGGGGGGAGGGGCAGAGAGGGAGAGAGAGAATCCTAAGCAGGCCCAATGCAGGGCTTGAACTCACAAACCATGAGATCATGACCTGAGCAGAAATCAAGAGTTGGCGGCTTAATGGACAGAGCCACACAGGCACCCCAGAATTTGACTTTAAAATTAAAAGCAGATTGCAGGCACCTGGGTGGCTCCATTGGTTAAATGTCCAAAGTTTTGCTGCAGGTCATGATCTCACGGTTCCATGGTTCAGTCACAGCACTGGGCTCTTTGTGGACAGCGCGGATCCTGCTTGGGATTCTCTCTCTCCCTCTCTCTCTGCCTGCCTCTCTCTCTCTCTCTCTCTCTCTCTCTCTCTCTCTCTCTTAAAATAAATAAAATAAACTCAAAAAATTAAAAGCAGCATGTTTTATTCAATATTTGTTGTTAGGGCCCCAACAGTAAATTTAGGACAAAATAATAGCATTGCATCCTCACATCACACTAAAAAACATAAATTACAGAAGGGATAATTCTTTATACCTGCAATATAAGAAGCAATAAAAGCATCATAGAATTATATAAATATAAAATGGATGAAAAATGTTTTAAAAACAGTGTTGTATGTAGAAAAAAGAATAATTGGTGACAGTTATTTTAGTATGTGTAAGAGAAGGAAAGAGCAACAAAATATCACAGTATAATCACAGTTAAGTGTGTGTGTATATATACACTATTTTTATACATAAACACTAGTTGGGACTTTTATTATTATGTCGTTTGTTCCTTCTGTTTCCTTTGTCCATTTTCCTTCTTGTATGTAGGTTAATTTTCTTGGAATTCTATTTTAAGAGCTCCACACAGGTTATGGAACCTATTTAAATAAAATCATTCTTAATTTGGGACACCTGGTGACTCATTCAATTAAGCACTTGACTCTTGAATTTGGCTCAGGTCATGATCCCAAGGTGGTGGGATCAAGTCTCGCATTGAGCCCCGTATCCAGCTCCGCACTGAGTGTGGTGCCTGCTTAAGATTCTCTCTCTGCCCCTCCTGCCCTGCTTGCTTTCGCTAAAAAAATAATAATAATTTTATTTTTACTTATTGAAAGTATTTTTGAGTATCTTTATTTGTGGTTTCAGTCAGTATTACAATATAAGTATCTAACGTAACACAGTGCACTGGTATTGACATTTTACCAAATTGACTTAAGTGCAGAAAAACATTCTTCCATGTAAGTCCCTTTAACCCTCCCTATTATTTTTTAATTTGTTTTTTGAGAGAGAAAGTGAGTGAGCGAGCAGGGGGGAGGGGCAAAGGGAGAGAGAGAATCTTAAGCAGGTGCCACGTTCAGTGCAGAGTCTGACGTGGGGCCTAACCCCATGATCCCAGGATCAGGATCTGAGCTAAAGTAAAAAGTCGGATGCTTAACCGACTCACCCACCCAGATGCCCCAAGCTCCCTCATTCTTCAGCATCCTGTTTATTTTACCTGTGTGCATTGAAACACATCAGATGGCGTTACACTGGAAAAAAATTTTAAGTTATTTAAAAAAATTTTTATGTTTATTTATTAAATTTTTTAATCTTTATTTTTGAAAGAGAGAGCAAGCAGGGGAGGAACAGAGGGAAGGAGACGCAGAATCTGAAGCAGGCCCCAAGCTCCAAGCTGTCAGTAGAGACTGATGTGGGGCTCAAACTCACAGAATGCAAGATCATGACCTGAGCCAAAGCCCAACTAACGGAGCCACCAGGTGCCCCAATATTTATTTGAGACAGAGTGCATGCTTTTGGGTGAGAGCAGGGGAGAGGCAGAGAGGGGGAGAACGAATCCCAAGCAGGCCTCATGCTGTCAGTGCAGAGCCTGACTGGCTGGGCTTGGTCCCAGGAACATGAGGTCATGACCTGAGCCAAACTCAAGAGTTGGGTACTTAACTGACAGAGCCGCCTCGGTGCCCTGGTGTTATACTTTCTGTTTCAACTATCACACTCATGAGGAGAAGCACAGTCCATTACATTTATCCCTATTTTTACCCATTCCACTGTCTTCTTTGTAAGTTCTAATCCTCCTGTTACACAGTTGGAGAACTTCCTTGAGCCAGCATCTAAGGTAAGGCCAGCTGGTGACAGATTCTTAGTTTTCCTTCACCTTCATCATCTGGTGGTCTTTATTTCTCCTTCTTCTGAAGATTATTTGTGCTAGATATAGAATTAAGCATTTACAATTATTTTTTCCCCAGCAGGTGAAAATGTTGTGCTACCTCCTTCTGCCCTCAATTTCTCAGATGAGAAATCCACCGTCCCTCTTTCCTCTATAGGTAGTGCCTGCTTCCTTGCTTGCCTGCCTGCTTGCCTGCCTGCTTGCTTGCTTGCTTGCTTGCCTGCCTGCCTGCTTGCTTGCTTGCTTGCTTGCCTGCCTGCTTGCTTGCTTGCTTGCTTGCTTTCCTTCTTTCTTTATATATTTGAATGTCTGCTTTTGAGACAGAGAGACAGAGAGACACAGCATGAGCAGGGGAGGGGCAGAGAGGGAGACACAGAATCTGAAGCAGACTCCAGGCTCTGAGCTGTCAGCACAGAGCCTGATGTGGGGCTCAAACCCACGAATTGTGACATCATGATGTGAGCTCAACCAACTGAGCCATCCAGACACTCCTTTTTCTCTTTACATTGAATAGTAAATAATTGAATTCTAATGAATTTTGTATAGGGAATTTGGCAAGAACATTCTAAAATATATTTCGAGAGGAAAGCTCATAACTTAGATTAGAAAAGGAAGAAAAAGAGGGAATGTGCCCTACCAGAAAGTTACAGTAACTAAAACAGTATAATACTGGGACAGGAATAAACAGATCAGCAGGAAAGAAAAAAAAAGATCTTGAAAGAGACCTAGATATAAGGGAATTTACCATTAACAGAGTATAGAATATATATATATTTTAAAATTTTAATGTTTCTTTATTGTTGAGAGAGAAACAGGGCATGAATGGGGAAGGGGCAGAGAGAGAGGGAGACACAGAATCTGAAGCAGGCTGTCAAACTCACAAACCATGAGATCATGACCCGAGCTTAAGTCAGACATTTAACTGGCTGAACCACCTAGGCGCCCCTAGAATATATTTTAAAACTTAGTATGTAGATACCCTTTTAAACAAGAGAAATTCAAAAGTCAAAAGGGAAACAATGAATAGATTTTACTGCATAAAAACTTCAAAGTACAGGACACGCGCACACACATTCACACTACGTACAAAGGGAAAGAGAAGTAATGACTGGTGAGAATATGCTGTATCTGCAACATATATATAAAAGGCCTAAAATCCCAAAGAGCTCTTATAAGTTAATGGTAAAAACAGAGATCCTAATAGAAAAATAGACAAAGGATATGAGTAAGTATTTCACAGAAGATAAGTAAGAACTAGTCAATAAACAGAGTTGCTTATTCTCACAAAAAAGTAAATTTAAAACAAGATATCTTAAGTCACTATATGACAAAATTTAAAGGGGCACCTGGGTGGCTCAGTCGGTTCAGCGTCCAACTTCGGCTCAGGTCATGATCTCATCATTCATGGGTTCGAGCCCTGCGTCGGGGTCTGTGCTGACAGCTAGCTCAGAGCCTGGAGCCTGTTTCTGACTCTGTCTCTCTCTCTCTCTTTCTCTGATCCTCCCCTGCTTGTGCTGTCTCTCTCTGTCTCTCAAAAATAAATGAAAAACAGGAAAAAAATTTAAAAAATAAATTTGGTAATAGCCATGTGTCATTTATTTAGTCAATAAATATGCATTGGCCCCTCTGTGCCAGCAATATGGTAGTTATAGGTATAATAATAAGCAAAACGGTCTCTAGTTTCACACTAGTCTAGTGAGGTTGACAGTTATTAATAAATTAATCACACAAATACATATATTTATAAACAATCGCAAATTAGGCAAATGCTAGAGAGAGTAAGTATAGGATTCAGTGAATTTTCCGGGGGCAAACTGGCACCTGGTCATTGCCCAGTGAGACCCTCCCCCAGAGTGTCAGAGTGGGTCCAAGCCACAAGGCCCTCTGAAGTGAAGGGTTTGGAACCAGAGCCCCATCTAAGATAAAAATCAGGAGGGGAGTGCTGCTGGCAGCCTGATGGCTTGGACATGGACAGTGTAGATGTGGGGAGTTGACAGAAACTGGAAACAAAGAAGGGGTGCCTGATGTCTGAAATAGGTCAGAGTGCAGAGTTCCTGTGACAGAGATTGAGAAGCTGGACGACACCATTTTCATCCCTACCATGCAAACGCATATACACACACGGATGCCACACTGTTCCCCCCCCAGTCAGCAAAGCAGCAACACCTAGTGGAGAACAGAGACTTTATGCCAACCCTGTCCAACTGTGCCAATCAAGCCCTAGAGAACCACCATACGTCTCTCTGCCTGCTTAATGTATGGACTATAGAGTGCATTATAGTTTGATTTCTACCGGAAACTGGATGTAATTGCATTCAGATTTCATTCAGTTTGCTGGTCCATCTATTCGGGGTTTGTTGTTGTTGTTGTTGTGGTTGTTTCTTTTCTTGGATTCAGAAAGAGTAATTTTTTTATTTTTTATTTTTTGTTTTTATAAAAATCTAAAATTTTAAAAAATTTACTGTATTTTTTCATATTTTGTAAATATTTAAATTCTATTTTAGTTTCCTCATTTCATTTTATTCTATTTTGTTGTACATATTTGTTTTAGTTTCTAAACATTTTGTTCTTTTCTTTCCCTTTTTATCTCTACAACCAGATCAAAGCACACCTACGATCTAGCCTCTTTTGTTTGATTTTTTGTGTCATTTTTAATTTTAAAAAATTTTTATTATTTTTCATCCTCCAAAATGACAAAATGATGGAATTCACAACAAAAGAACAGGAAGAAATGACAGTCAGGGACTTAAGCGACACATATATAAGCAAGATGTCTGAACTAGACTTTAGAATCACGATGATAAGAATACTAGCTATGGTTGAAAAAAGCATAGAATCCCTTCCTGTGGATATAAAAGAAGTACCTATTCAGGACGAAATTAAAAATGCTATACGTGAGATGCAATCGCGAATGGATCCCATGGCAACAAGGATGGATGAAGAAGAGTAGTGAATCAGTGATATAGAAGACAAAATCATGGAGAATAATGAAGCAGAAGAAAAGAGGAAAACTAAGGAAAAAGAACACTATATAAGGATTAGAGAATTCAGTGACTCATTAAAAATGAATATCATCCAAATTATAGGTGTATCAGAAAATGACGAGAGGTAAAAAGGGGTAGAAGTTTTATGTGAGCCATTCATAGTGTAAAATTTCCCTAAACTGGGGAAAGATACAGATATCAAAATCCAAGGAGCACAGACTCTCCCTTTAGATTAAACAAAAAACAACCGTCAACAAGGCATATCATAGTCAAAGCAGCAAGGGAAAAAATTATCAAAGCAGCAAGGGGAAAAAAAATTCAATAACCTATAAGGGAAGACAGATCAGGTTTGCAGCAGACCTATCTACAGAAACTTGGCAGGCCAGAAAGGAGTGGCAGGATACATTCAACATGCTGAATCATAAAAATATGCAATCAAGATTCCTTTATCCAGCAAAGATGTCATTGAACAATAGGAGAAAAGATAAGAGTTTCCCAGACAAACAAAAACTAAAGGAATTTGTGACCACTAAATCAGCCCTGCAAGAAATTTTAAGGGAGACTCTCTGAGTGAAGAAAAGATGAAGCAAAACAAAAAAGACCAAAAGCAACAAAGACTAGAAAGGACCAGAGAACACCACAAGAAACTCCCAACTTTACAGGCAACACAATGACAATAAATTCATATCTTTCAGTACTCACTCTAAATGCCAATGGACTAAATGCTCCAATCAAAAGACATAGGGTAGTAGAATGGATAAAAAAAATGGAATCCATCTATATATATTTTTTTTTTTTTACAATAGACCCATTTTAGCCTTAAAGACACCTTCAGATTGAAAGTAAGGTCATGAAGAGCCATCTATCATGGTAATGGTCACCAAAAGAAAACCAGAGTAGACATACTTATGTCAGATAATCTAGATTTTAAAATAAAGACTGTAACAAGAGGTGAAGAAGGGCATTATATCATAATTAAGGGGTCTATCCACCTAGATCTAACATTTATGTTGTGAACATTTATGCCCCCAATGTGAGGACACCCAAATATATAATGCAATTAATCACAAACATAAACTCATTGATTATAATACCATAATAGGGGACTTCAACACTCCACTTACAGCGATGGACAGATAATCTAAACAGAAAATCAACCAGGAAACAGTGGCTTTGAATGACACACTGGACTTAACAGATACATTTAGAACATTTCATCCCAAAGCAGTGGAATACACATTCTTCTCAAGTGCACATGAAACATTCTCCAGAACAGATCACATACACACAATCAGCCCTCAACAAGTACAAAAAGATCAAGATCATACTGTGCATATTTTCAGACCACAATGTTATGAAACTCGAAATCACCCACAAGAAAAAATTTGGAATGACAATGAATACTTGGAGACTAAAGAACATCCTACTAAAGAATGAATGGGTTAACCAAGAAGTTAGAGAGGAAATTAAAAAGCCAATGAAAATAATAACACAACAGTCCAAATCTGGGATGCAGCAAAGGTGGTCATAAGAGGGAAGTATATAGCAATCCAGGACTTCCTAAAGAAGAAAGGTCTCAGATACACAACCTAACCTTATACCTTAAAAAGCTGAAAAAAGAACATCAACTAAAACCCCAAACCAGTAGAAGACAGGAAATAATAAAAATCAGAGCAGAAATCAGTGCTATAGGAAAACAAACAAAAACAGTAGAACAGATCGATGAACCTAGGAGCTGGTTCTCTGAACGAATTAACAAAACTGAAAAACACCTAGTCAGTTTAAAAAAAAGGGGGGGGGGAATGGACCCAAATAAATAAAGGCAAGACTGACAGAGGAGAGATCACAAACAACACTGCAGAAACACACACAATAATAAAAGAATATTATAAGCAATTACATGCCAATAAATTGGGCAGTCTGGAAGAAATGAACAATTCCTAGAAACATATAAACTACCAAAACTGAAACAGGAAGGAATAGAAAATTTGAACAGACTCATAACCAGTAAAGAAATTGAATTAGTAATTTAAAAAAATCCCCCCCCCCAAAAATCCAAGGATGAATGGCTTTTCAGGGTAATTCTACTAAACATTTAAAGAAGAGTTAATGTCTATTGTTTTGAAGTGATTCCAAAAAATAGAAATTGAAGGAAAACTTCTAAAGTCATTCAATGAGTCCAGCATTACCTTGATTCCAAAACGAGACATGGACCCCACTGAAAAGGAGATGTATAGACCAATTTCCCTGATGAACATGGATGCAAAAACTCTTAGAGACTAGTCAACCAAACCTAACAATACATTACAACAATACTTCACCATGATCAAGTGGGATTTATGTCTGGGATGCACGACTGGTTTACTACCCAGAAATCAATCAATGTGATACATCACATTAAAAGAAAGGACAAGAATCACATGCTCCTTTCAATAGAGGCAGAGAAAGCATTTGACAAAATACAGCATCCTTTCTTGATAAAAGCCTTCAAGATATGAAGGACTTAAAATCAATGCACAGAAGTTGGTTGCATTTTTTTTTAAAAACCACTGAATTGCATTCTTTTTTTAAATATTTTATTTATTTTTGATACAGAGAGAGACAGAGCATGAGAAGGGGAGGGGCAGAGAGAGGAGGAGACACAGAACCGGAAGCAGGCTCCAGGCTCTGAGCTAGCTGTCAGCACAGAGCCTGACGCGGGGCTCGAACCCAGGAACGTGAGATCTAACCTGAGCCATAGTCGGAGGCTTAACTGACTGAGCCACCCAGGCGCCCCTTGGTTGCATTTTTATACACCAATAAAGAAGCTGCAAAAACCAAAATCAAGGAATTGATCCCATTTACAATTGCACTGAAAAGTATAAAATTCCTAGGAATAAACCTAACTAAAGAGGTAAGAAAAATCTATACACTGAAAACGATAGAAAGCTTATGAAAGAAATTGAAGAAAACACAAAAAATGAAAAATATTTTATGCTTATAGATTGGAAGAATAAATATTGTTCAAATGTTGATACTACCCAAAGTAATCTACATATTCAATGCAATCCCTATTGAAATAACACCAGCATTCTTCACAGAGCTAGAACAAACAATCCTAAAATTTGAAACCAGAAAAGACCCCGAATTACCAAAGCAATTCTGAAAAAGAAATCCAAAGCTGGAGGCATCACAGTTCTAGACTTCAAGATGTATTACAAATCTGTAATCATTAAGACAGTATGGTACTGGCACAAAAATAGACAATCAGATCAATGGATCAGAATAGAGAATCCAGAAATGGACCCACAAACATATGGTCAACTAATCTTTGACAAAGCAGGAAAGAACATTCAATGGGATAAAGACAGTCTCTTCGAATGGTGTTGGGAAAACTGGATGGCGACGTGCAGAAGAACAAACCTGGACCACTTTCTTACACCACAAAATGGATGAAAGACCTAAATGTAAGACAGGAAGTCATCAAAATCTTAGAGAATGCAGGCAAAAACCCCTTTGACCTTGGCTGCAGCAACTTCTTATTCAACATGTCTCCAGAGGCAAAGGAAACGAAAGCAAAAATCAAGGATTGGGACCTCATCAAGATAAAACGCTTCTGCATGGTGAGGGAGACAATCAGTGAAGCTAAAAGGCAACGAATGGAATGGGAGAAGATATTTGCAAATGACCATCAGACAAAGGGTTGGTAACCAAGATCTGTGAAGAACGTAGCGAATCCAACACCCAAGAAAACCACATCTGGTGTAGAAGTGGGGAAAAGATATGAATAGACACTTTTCCAAAGAAGACATCCAGATGCTAAAAGACACATGAAAAATGCTCAACATCACTCAGCAGCAGGGAAATACAAATCAAAATCACAATGAGATACCACCTCACACCTGTTAGAATGGTTTAAATTAACAACTCAAGCAATGATGGACGTTGGCAAGGATGTGAAGAAAGGGGAATCCTATTGTACTCCTGGTGGGAATGCAAATTGGTGCAGCTACTCTGGAAAACAGTATGGAGGTTCTTCATAAAATTAAAAATGGAATTACCCTACGACCCAGCAATTGCACTACTAAGTATTTATCCAAAGGATACGGGTGTGATGTTTTGAAGGGGCACGTGCACACCAATGTTCATAGTAGCACTATATACAATAGCCAACACCCACTGACAGATGAATGGATAAAGAAGTTGTGGTAAAGGCAGGTCGGGGAGGCTGGGCTATGCCGTGCCCTGTGCAGGAGCAGCTGCAGGGGCAGCAGCAGGATCCAGCAGCGGTGTCTGCAGTTCCACCCTGTTGCTTTACTTTTCCCCTGCGTGAACGTAGTCATTATGCTGAAGAGCAAGTCTCCGGAGAATACAGAGGGCAAGGATGGATCCAAGTAACTAAACAGGAACCCACCAGACAGTCTGCCAGCTTGTCAGCAAAACCTGCTTCACCCCAACCAAGGAAAACATCTGCCAAGAAAGAACCTGAAACAAAGGTTAACAAAGGTGCTAAAGGGAAGAAGGAGGAAAAGTAAGAAGCTGGAAAGGAAGGCACAGAAAACTGAATCTGTAGATAACAAGGGAGAATGAACTGCCATGAAAAATTGGGAGTGGTTTTTATGTACCTCTCAGGGAAATTTTTAAAAGCTATTTTTACCAAGTATTAGGATTCTACTAGTTTGCATACAGAATATATAAGGATGTGTCTGGTCTGGCCCCAGCTGGCGGGTGGTAAATTGTTGCGGGTCCGTTCCTGAGGGAGGGAGAGAGAGTAGGGCAGGAAGGGGCCCACAGAGAGTGAGGCAAGACAAGTGTTTTTTGATCAAGCCTCCTTTATTTCCCTTGAAGAAAAAAACCCCCCACACCTATATTGGGTTTAGGGCAGGAAACTGACAGGGCTGGTTGCTAGGAAACAGGATCAAAGCTAGGGTAAAGAAGGAAACAAACTAAAGTTTTTAGCACAGCATGTGAAGGGCCGATACCACCCTGCCTGTAGGCGATTGATCTTTGTTTTTCTGGCTGCTCCTGACAGGGAGTGGCGCTCCCCTGCCTATTTTTGTAACTCCCCAGGGGAGTGACATTACCGGCTAGTAAATGGCCGAGCAGCTGAATCTTTGCAGCTTCCCACAAGGATGGACACTTTATCTTCTCATAGTCATGCTTTTTGGAAATTTCCAGCATCCTTAAGTAAAATAATTATTAGTTTATTATTAAAAAAAGAGGATGTGGTATAGATGTACACAATGGAGTATTACTCAGCAATAAAAAAATGAAATCTTGCCATTTGCAGCAACGTGAATGCAATAAAGTGTATTATGCTTAGTGAAATTAGTCAGAGAAAGAAAATATCATATGACTTGGCTCATATGTGGGATTTAGGATATAAAATAGATGAATACAAGGGAAGGGAAGCAAAAACAATACAATAATTGGGAGAGGAACAAACACATAAGAGACTCTTAAGTGTAGAGAACAAACAGGGTTGCTAGAGGGGTTGTGGGTGGGGGGGAGGGATAAATGGGCAAGGGGCATAAAGGAGAACACTTGTTTCAATAAACACTGGGTGTTATTCGTAGGGAATAGATCACTGGATTCTACTCATGAAATCGTTATGTTATATGCTAACTAACTGGGATGTAAATTTTAAATCATAAATTAAAAAATAATTCTGTGAGTTTTGAATCAAAAGGACGGTACTCACAGATCACAATAGGATCACAGAACACTTCTTTGGGTAGGAGTTGCTTAAGTTGAATTATGAAGGATGAGTTGAAATGAACCAATGAAGGGGCACCTGGGTGGCTCATTTGGTTAGATGTCTGACTCTTGATTTCAGCTCTGGTCATGATTTCATGGTTACTGTGTTTGAGCCCTGCATCGGGCTCCATGCTGACAGTGCAGAGCCTGTTTGGGATTTTCTCTCCCTTCCTCTCTGTCCCTTCCCTGCTCTCTGAAACTAAATAAACGAAAGGAAGGAAGGAAGGAAGGAAGGAAGGAAGGGAGGGAGGGAGGGAGGGAGGAAAAAAGAGAAGAGAAGAGAAGAGAAGAGAAGAGAAGAGAAGAGAAAGAAATGAGCTAGTGAAGTTATGGTGTGAAAAGACAGAGAGCCTTTTCAGGTAGAAAAGGTCCTGAGACACACGGCATTTGGGGAAACAATGCACAGAGAGAAAGTAATATAAGAGCTTGAAAAGACAGGGGTGAGATCGTGCATTCTTGTGGACCATGTTAAGGACTTTTGCTTTACCTCAGGGCAATGAAAAAGCATCACATTATGTTAATCTGAGGATTATGTTTGGAACTGCTTTTTATTTTGTTCAAAATTCTTAATATTTATTTTTGACAGAGAGACAGAGCATGAGCAGGGGAAGGACAGAGAGAGAGAGGGAGACACACAATCCAAAGCAGGCTCTAAGCTCTGAGCTGTCAGCACAGAGCCTGACGCAGGGCTCGAACTCATGAACTGTGAGATCATGACTTGAGCTGAAGTCAGATGCTCAACCGACTGAGCCACCCAGGTGTCCCTTGGAACTGCTTTTTAAATGTTAGGCTAACTTCTGAAGATTTGGAGAAATGGATCTGGTTAAGAAGAGTAAGATTCCAAGTGAAAAATGACTGTTTGGACAAGATTACTAGATGTGATTAAACAGATACATGTTGATTTCAACATATCCCCAAGCAAATCCATTTCTTCTCTTCTAAATGTTTCTTTTCCTATTTTCATCATTCTGTGTGAAATAAAATGATTAGCCAAAAGATCTGGGCAAATCATATAAATAGAAGTTGAAATCATGAGAGTGGGTAACATAGTGATAGAGGAGGATTTTTAAAAAAAATTTGTTTTAATGTTTATTTTTGAGAGAGTGGGGGAGGGGCAGAGAGAGGGAGACACAGAACCCGATGCAGGCTCCAGGCTCCGAGCTGTCAGCACAGAGCCCGACGCAGGGCCTGAACTCACGAACCTGTAAGATCATGACCTGAGCTGAAGTTGGATCCTTAACTGACTGAGCCATCCAGGGGTCCTTAGAGGAGGTTTGTTTCCAGAAATGAACTTCTGGGAACATTTCACCCGAGCAAGAACCCTAGCTCTTCCTTCTCTCTTATCATATCCAACTCATTACTAGGTCCCCTAGATTCTTCCTTTAAATTGTTTCTTGAGGGGTGCCTGGCTGCCTCAGTCCATAGAGCATGTGGCTCTTATATCAGGGTCGTGAGTTCAAGCCCCACGTTTGGCAAAAAGCTTACTTCTAAAAGTTTCTTGCATCAGTCTTCTCTAATTCCCATGCACTGGATCAGATCATTATCCCCAGAACACAGTTACTGCTTTCACTGGCCATCCTGGTTCAAATCTTCCTTTCCTGCAATTCACCCTTAACACTGGCCCCTGGAGTGCAAATATGATTATCATACTATTCCTTAAATTTCTTCAGTGTCTTCTCATTGCAAAATATGCAACACCCCCCAACAAAGACTTTCCTTACTTTTTTCAGTCTCATTTCTTACCACTTCTTTGCCCTCTTTTCACCATGACAGTGAATTGTTAAAATATGTATTTTTTTTTAAAGGAAGGCTTAACGTCCAGCGTGGGGAGCCCAGTGTGGGACTTGAACTCACCACCCTGAGATCAAGACCTGAGGTGAGATCAAGAGTCTCACACTTAATGGCGTTGAGTCACCCAGGTTTCCACCAACTCCGCAAAATCATTTTTTATTATAGTTGGCACAATTTTAGTTTCAAGTGTGTAACACAGTGAAACAACAACTGTATATATTCAAGTGTAGCTGTCACCATACCTTATTAAAATGCCACTGACTATATTTCCTATATTGTACTTTTTATTCCATGCTTTCTTCCATAACTGTAAATCTGGGACTCCCACTTCCCCACCCTCTCTCTCTGCAACTATCAGCCAGTGGAGTTCTTTCTTCCTTTTATTAAATAATGGATTACCTTTATTTTTTTAATGTTTTATTTTTTAAATGTTTTTATTATTGAGAGAGAGACAACACGGGAGGGGCAAAGGCGCGGGCGCGCACACACACACACACACACACACACACACACAGAATCTGAAGCAGGCGCTCAACACGGGAGGGGCAAAGGCACACACACACACACACACCAGGGCTAGACTCAGACACACACACACACACACACAGAATCTGAAGCAGGCTCCAGGCTCTGAGCTGTCAGCACAGAGCCCAAAGCGGGGCTCGAACTCACAAGTGGTGAGATCATGACCTGAGCCGAAGTCTGAGCCACCCAGGTGCTCTGGACTGCCTTTACTTAAGTCTTGCATAAACTAATAAACTATTCCCTCCACCTGAAACAACGCTCCCTGATTCAGTGGGCCGACTCTTTCAGTGTCTAGTTCCTCTTCCCGCCTCCTTCCCCATGGGGCTCTGAGCTCTTTAAGAGCAGGGCGGTGTCTGGCTTGCGCCCCCAAACCTTCCCTGCGCGGCCAAGACCGCATCCTGCACCGCGCAGGAAGAAAAGGAGCCCCTAGGTCGCTCTGGCGGTTCAGCCGTTTCAGCTCCTGTTTCCGAAGGGCGTTGGGGCGGATCAGAACTCGGGAGGAGCCGGGCCACCCAGGGGCTGCGTTCTCGCGTCACGTCCCGTGGCTGCAGCGTCCAGGCTCGATGGACGGGAGCCATCGCTGGCGCTGGACACGAGAGTCTCTTAGAATCGCAGTCCTTCACGCGGGAATTCCGCTTACGACGGCTGCCGACGCTGGTGATTTGTCACGGAAGTTTGGAGGGCCGTAGTCTGTTCTGGGTTTGGCAGTTGTCTGTGGGTGGCGTCTTGGTCTCAGGCTCTGCACGGGGCATTATGGGAGTCGTAGTTGAGACCAACGGTATTTGTCCCGGCGCATTCTGGGAGTTGTGGTCTGGGAAGCGTAGTCGCTCCAGAGCCCCTGGCTCTGGCGCTGTGTGCGCGGGTGCCCGCATTCTGGCAGTGGTGGTGCCTGAGGAGGGCGCCTCAGCCCTGGCCGGGAGCCCGCGGTCGGTCTTCGGAAGGGTAGCCTTCCGAGGCCCGCGGCTCAGGCACAGCGTACGCAGGCGTGGGGCGTTCGGCAGCGTCGTGAGTGATGGGAGCGCCTCTGCCCCGGGCCGGAGGCCGCGGTGGGCCCTGGGAAGTGTAGTCGCCCGCTGCCCGGCCTGGTCGGGGGTCTGGTGTCTGAGGCTCCGGCGGGCAGAGTCCCTGGACGCGGATCCGGAAGTCAGGCTCGCGTTGGGCCCGAGGTACCTAAAAGCAGCCCCTTGTGCGCGAGATCCCCTCCGGGTGGCCCGCGCCGGAGACCATCTGGAGCGTGAGAACGCCTCGTCCTCCGGGCCCGAGGCGCAGAGGAAACGCGCCCTCCTGTCACCCCCCCACCCCCCTTACGGGAGGCGGTGCCGGGGTGCGGGTCAGGTCCGGGGATCCCACGCCGTGGCTGTGAGGGACGCTCTTCGGCGCCCTGGGTGACGCTTCTGGGTGACGAGGGCGGGTGGGCGCGTGGTTGCGCCGCGGTGGGAGCCCCGGGACGGCCCTAGCGCTCAGGGTTGCCTTCTCTCCCCACCAGCTCAGCCGCCCCCCTGCGCTGCTCGGCCCTGCCGCGAGCCATGTCTCAGGTGAGCTGCTCCCTCTCGTCTGTCCCAGGGCGCCTGTGTGTTTCAGGACTTGGGGACCGAGGCTTGCTTCCTCCGGAAACGCCCTGCCCCGGTCCTCCCCTTGGCTCCCGGGCCTGAGGGGACGTGGGAGGGTCGACTGGAAGCGGTCCCGTTGTGGGCGGGTTTCTGACTGGCGGAAGGTCGGTAGGCGGCGGCGGGGGACCGGGAGGCGTTAGGCGACTTCCTCCTCTCCCAGCATTAGAACGAGGAGTGCCTTCCTCTGTCCATCGCTCCAGCTACCCCTTTCTCAGTCGTATATATCAAAGTTTATTTATTTTTGAGAGAGGGAGAGAAGGAATCCCAAACAGGCTCCTCGGTGTCTGGACGGAGGCGGAAGCGAGGCTCCGTCCCAGGAATGAGAGGGTGACCTGAGCCAAAATCAGGAGTCAGGCCGTTAACCGGCGGAGCCGCCCGGGTGCCCCAATCATACTTTAAGTAATTTGGCAGCTGTGTCAGTGGTCTCGAAATGGAATGCCTGGACCACCGGTATCAGCATCACCTGAGAACTTGCTGGAAATGTATATTCATGAGCTCCATCGCATGCTTTCGGAACCAGAAACTGGGTGCGCAGTTCAGCAGTCCCTCCCAAGTGACTCTGATGCGTGACCCGTCCTGGGGGGGGGGGGGCTCAAACAAAATCCCTGGCAGTTATGCTTCACAGAGGTGGGGGTAAGAAGGCCAACCGTTTGATTTAGTTCCTCTGTTTTTAGATCTACTTCTCTGTCCTACTTTGTGTCATAGTTGTCTCCAAATCCAGATGCTTCCCCAAATTTGCTGGGGAGACCCATTTCCATCTGTGCTGCAGATTACATCGTTTAGAAAATAGTTTTCCTTTATTTAACCTTTTGTAACTTAAAACACTTTATTTAACTGTAAAATATAACTGCCATGCATCTGGGGCTCTTACTAGTTTGGCCCCTTTAAAAAGTTCTGCTCCTGCTGATGGTTTTGTGGACTACTGAGGTGCGAAGCGGGCTGCTCAGCGGGCTCATCATTGCTCCTAACCCTGAGGGGACAGCTTTCCGTTCTGGGAGGTGTTACCTGTCGTCCTTGGGTAACCTTTGTGCTGTACTGCGAACCTCCGAACCTCCGTGCTCTGGGACACTGCTTACATCACCCTCAAGGTTCATAGCCCTTTCTCCCGGAATGGGGGCAAGGGTGACACACTTGAGTGCATGCCCCTACTTGAAGGTACTTCTGCTGTCTGCCGTAGCCAGTTGTTACCATGAAGAAATTCTTGCCAGATCTGATTAGAATGGGCTGCTATTAAGGAAATGTTGAATACAAAGGGGTTGTCTTCACTATTCATTAAATGTCTTAAGATTCTAAGAACTTTTACACCAAAAGCCAGAAATCCATATTGTTTACGTGTATAATACTTTATCTTTCACAAAATTGTAAGTTATCTCAGGACAAATTGCATTTATTTTTTCTCCTTTTTGGCAATTATGCAATAAAACAAAACAGCTAGACTCTTACTAATTAGGGTTCTGGAAACACCCATTGCCACTACGTGCATACACTGTCTACCCTCCACTGTGAGACTCATTTCATTCCTAATCAGGGCCTTTGGGAGCATGGGTGCTGGTTGTGTAGATATCTGTATGTCATTTTAGGGGTCAGTGACATTCAGAGATGTGGCCATAGACTTCTCCCAGGAGGAGTGGGAACGGCTTCAGCCTGCTCAGAGAGCTTTGTACAGGCACGTGATGCTGGAGAACTACAGCCACCTGGCCTCACTGGGTAAGCGTGTTCCTCCTTATCTCCTCTAAGTCACAATTAGAACTTGGGTGGCTGCGGCAAATCTTGGTTTTCTGACCTGATATTTCTGAAAGAGGTATGTTTTTTGTTTTTTATTTTTAATCTTTTATTTATTTTTGAGAGAGAGAGAGAGAGAGAGAAAGAGACAGTGTGAGCAGGGGAGGGTCAGAGAGAGAGGAGACACAGAATCTGAAGATAGGCTCCAGGCTCTGAGCTAGCTGTCAGCACAGAGCCTGACGCAGGGCTTGAACCCACAAACCACAAGATCATGACCTGAGCCGATGACAGACACTCAACTGACTGAGCCACCCATGCGCCCCAGTTTTTTGTTTTTTACATTTATTTATTTATTCATTTATTCATTATTTTAGGGAGAAAGGGAGAGGGAGTGTGTGAGTGGGGGAGGGGCAGAGGGAGAAGCAGGGAGAGAGTCTTAAGCAGGCTTCATGTTCAGCTAGGATCCTGATGCGGGGGTTGATCTCACAACCTGGGATCATGGCCTGAGCCGAAATCAAGAATTGGATGCTCAACTGACTGAGCCACCCAGGTGCCCATTTTTTAACTTTTTAAGATGGATTATAACCACCTAATCCTTAGCTCTCATATTTACATCTGGCATTTCTTTTCTTTTTTGAAAGACTTTATTTTTTTTTAACATTTATTTATTTTGAGAGAAAGAGCAAGTGAGCGAGGGAAGGGCAGAGAGAGAGGGAGAAAGAGAATCCCAAGCAGGATCCAGCGCACAGCCAGACATAGACACTGACCAACTGAGCCACCTGTGTACCCCTCAAGATTTTGTTTTTAAGTAATCTCTGCATGCAGAGTGGGGCTCAAACTCACAGCCCTAAGATCAAGAGTTGTATGCTGTACCAACTGAGCCAGCCAGGTGCTCCTACCTCTAGCATTTCTTTAAAACAATTTTTAAAAAGTATTTATTTATTTTTGAGAGAGAGCATGAGCAAGCATGAGCAGAGGGGCAGAGAGAGAGAGAGAGAGAGAGAGAGAGAGGGAGAGAGACACACACAGAATCCAAAGCAGGTTCCAGGCTCTGAGCTACCAGCACAGAGTCTGGTGCCAGGCTTGAACCCACAAACCATGAGATCATGACTGGAGCTGAAGTCAGATGCTTAACCGACTGAGCCACCCAGGTGCCCCTGGCATTTCTTTTAATGGCCCCTCTTCTAGGGACTCAAGGACTGATTTTGAATTTATTTCATTTTCTGCGAGCAGGTCTTAACATTTCTAAGCCATATGTGGTTTCTTTATTGGAGCAAGGGAAAGAGCCCTGGCTGGAGAAAGGAGATGTGAGAAGAGATCTTTTTTCAGGTGAGTAAGTTAATAATAACCCAGCTAATCAGTGAGAAAGCAATACTGTTTTGTATGTTGGTTGGAAAGTACTCCCTTGAAGGAAGCAGAGATAGGGAGACTATGAAGTCTTGCCGTCAGCTCCGTAAGGAACCGTGTTCACACCCACTTACCAGTGTGTCTTTAGCTTGTCGTATCTGTTCCCCTCTTTCTGACAAATAGATGTGTGCTTTCTTCCCGTCGTTAGCTCTGTCCGGGCTCTGAACTTCATTTCTTTTTGGTTCTCCTCCCTTTCTTTCTCAAAATTGACCTATGTTTCTGTTGCCTAAATTAAAAGGTATATATTTTTTCCATATACTACTCTTCTAGTTAGCCACCTTGGAAAGACTTTCATTACTTTTTGGTTACTTGGTGTCTTTATTCATTCACTCACACATTCTCTTAATATTTATTTAAAAGACTTTCTCTTAGGTCCTACAGAGAGTAGAAAATATAAAAAAGTATAATAACCACCAAGGAAGTTATAGTCTAGTGAGATAAAACAAGTGTGTAAATAGTTTCATTAGATGTCCTCAAATTGTCAGCTCAGCAGTAAGGAAAAAGGAATTCCCATTTGGTGTGTAGGCCTAGATGATTTGTGACTGTTCCGACCCAGCCGATCCGTTCCTGAGGGAGGGCAGGGAGCACAGGAAATGGAGGCAAGACAGACGTTTCTGATCAAGCCTCTCTTTATTGAGAAAATACCCACACCTCTACAGGGTTTAAGGCGGGAAGCTGACCTAGGTTGGTTGCTAGGAAACAGGGTCAAGTGATTTTTAGGAAAAGGCTAGGGAAAAGGGGAAACCGAAACTGCAGTTTCAAACACAGCGCCTTAGGGATCCGTAAGAGAGCCCAGACTTGCTGACTGCAACGCTGGGCAGGGGAGCGATTAACACCACTTATGCCTAACTGCGGCTGATCTTTTCTTCCACTGGCTCTCCAGTCTGGCCGTCTCCAGTCCCTGAATCGGGAATAGCACTTCCCTCGCCAGTAGACAGCCGATCTTTGTCATTCGGGCAGCTCCCCACAGGGAGTGACACTTCCTCGCCTGTAGGCTGCTGATCAGCTGAATCTTTGCAACTCCTCACAGATTTGGACAGGGATAGTAGTAATAGAAAAGGCAGGAAAAGGATCAGTTTTGGAGAAAAAGCGTAGAATTCGTTATGAGATATGCTAGGTGTGAGGAGAGGATGGTGTTTCCAAGTGAAGAGATGCAATAGGCTGTTGGAACAGATCCCAGACAACCGGCCCAGCAGAGCTGCGGACGTGGGAATTTTCATATTAAGAAGCAAAAATCGAAGCCATGAGATTGGTAAGTGCCTGACAACCTTCACCTTAGGGTGACAGTAGGGTTGCTGGGGAAGCTCTGGGAAAGTGAATGGCTGTTCCCCACCCTGGAAGATTCTATGGAGACTAGAGGACCTGTGGAGCCTAAATTCTGTATTTATGAAGAATTCTGTCAGTTCTTTAGTCAGTTTGCAGAATCGAACCTCTCGTGGAGGTTAACTGACCTTCTGCTGAGGCAGCGGGAGGCCTGCAGCTTGGAAGGCTGATGAGGGGACAGGGGCCGGTGTCAGGAACGCTGAGCTCCACCTGTCAGGAGAGCTGGTTACTCGCACAGGCTACAGACTTCCAGAAGGGTGTGGAAGGTATTGATGGGGGCTGAAGTCCTGAGTGGAGCACGTGCAGGGTGAGTTCTTCATTTACGTATGAGCTGAAGAACAGTGTCCTTTGTCAGTGTTGTGAAAATAATAAAACCAACAAAACTGTACAAGGGAAAGGGAGGTGAAGGGCAATATATAAAAATTGCCGCTAATCCCACTACTTCCTCCCTCCCTCCCTCCTCACCATCTATCTCTAGGCCCAGTGTGGGGGCTTGAACTCACGACCTCAGGATGCTCTACCGAGGGGCCAAGTGCCCCTTCGTTACTTTAATGCAGCTCATCCAGGGCTCACCATTCGTCCAGGGGTGCCACGGTGAGGGATGTATTTGACCGCATGGACATTTGGGATGGGCTGCTTTTCAGCCATCATATCTTCAAACTCTTGTGCATTAGAGTTGGTAAAGCTCCACTCCTTGGAGATGTGGATCTTCTGGCAGCCACGGAATTTAGGAATTTGAACTTGGCCCAGTGGAAGGTGCCAGTCACATGCTCCTTCTGCAGCTTGGTATGGATGGACATGATTTGGCCTATCTGAACCCTGGCTATTGTGCCGTGGGGCTTTCCAAACATCCCCCTGTGCACCTGTCTGGAGCCCACATTGGGGATAGCATGAGGTCGGAAGTGAGTGTCCACTGCACAGGGCTGTCCCCGAGGTCCTATAAGGCAGCCATGGGAGCAACAGGCTGCATATCCTGCTGAAGGGGTGTTGTCTGTGGCCGCCGCAAGCCAGGCCTCCATGGGGAGAGCGCATGGTCGGCTTAATTGGCCAGTATGTTTTTGAAAGGTTAAATATCACATGGAAATAATGCATAAAACTTAAATGTTCAGCATAACCAATTATTAAGACACCCATGGAACTACTACTCAGGTCAGTAAACAGCACTGCCAGGCCCCTAGGAGTTTCCTGAGCTCACCCCTGCCCCCCCACCTCCATATGTGGTCTTCTCTTTAATGGGAGTAACTTAACTTTGTTTGCTTTATAGCTTTGTCGCCGTTTGTGTCCATAATCACTGTAGTTTAGGTTTGTATGTTTGTGAACTTTACATAGAGTGGTTCATAATGTATATATTGTGATTTCCTTCTCAAAAGTACTTTTAAGATTTATGCATTTTGTGTATTACTCTAGAGGTTGTTGCCTTGTACAGCTAAGCCCTCCCCCATTTATTCTATTATTGAGGCCTTCTTGGGTTGTTTGCATTTCAGGGCTGTCGTGGGCAGCGTTACTATTGTCCCTGCATCCTGGCCTGGGTTTCCTGGGGTGATGTTTAGGGCTGGGATCACTGGGTCAGAGGACGGTGACCCTCTTCACATCGTTAGATACTGCCAAAATGGTTTCCAAAGGGCTTTTACTGATTTACATTCTCACAAACACCATAAGGGGGTCCCTCTGGCTCCCCACATTTACCAGTTCTGGAACCTGTTACGCACCATAATATTCAGGTCTCAGAAGAGTGTGCAGGGGTAGCTTGTTTTGGTTTAAACTTGCATCTCTCTGTGCTCCTCATCAATCTGGCGGAGAGGACCCCGCTTTCGTAAACTTGCGTTTCTCTGGTTACTAATGTGGCTGAGCACCATTCCGTGTGTCTCGTGGATATTTAGGTACCCTCATTGTGAAGTGCCTCTTGACGGTTTTTGCTCATGTACTGGATTCTTTGTCTTTTTCTTATTGATTTGTAGGAGTTATATATTTCAGATTCAAAGTCTTTGCTAATTGTCACTGCAGATATCTTCTCTGACATACGGCATGCTTTCCTCCTTAATCTTTTTCGATGAATGGAAATTCTTAATTTTAGTGTGGTCAGATTTAC
Organism: Suricata suricatta; assembly: GCF_006229205.1. Taxonomy (NCBI): domain Eukaryota; kingdom Metazoa; phylum Chordata; class Mammalia; order Carnivora; family Herpestidae; genus Suricata; species Suricata suricatta. The sequence continues at coordinate 89,295,981 of NC_043713.1, forward strand.
TAATCTTTCCCTTTATGGTTGGGCTGTTTAAGAAGTTGTTCCTTACCGTGAGGTTATAATGAAGACATTTTCCTATATTTTCTCTTAAAAAGCCTGGTCATTTTGCCACTTACATTTAGATCCGTAGCCTACTTTGAACTGATTTTTGTGTGTCACGTGAGTTATTCGTCACTTCTGACACCGTATACTGATGTGTCTGTCCTTTCCTTGTGTTGTCTTCAGTTTGTCATACTTAAATATCAATTTTTGTGTATGTTTCTGGGTTTTCCGTTCTTAATTGAATCTCTCTTTTTCTATCCTTGCATACGAAAACTATTCAGCCTTAGTCATGGATTAAATAAGGGATAACATTTTACTGTATTTGCCTTACCTCACCCTTTTATTTTGCTGAATAATTTAAAAGTTAATTGCAGGGGCATTTGGGAAGCTCAGTCAGGTAAACGTCTGTCTCTTGATTTTGGCTCACGTTATGATCTCATGGTTTGTGGGTTTGAGCCCCACATCGGGCTCTGTGCTGACAGCATGGAGCCTGCTTAGGATTCTCTTTCTGCCCCTCTCCTGCCTATGCTCTCTCTCTCTTTCAAAAGAAGTCAACATTAACATCTTTTTAAAAATATGAAAGTACATTACAGACATCTCAACATTTCACTGTATGTAGTACCTCACTGTCATGAATAAATGGGACATTTCCTACATGACCACAGTATTATTTTCATACCAAAATAATAGTTTTGCCTAATATTTTTAAAATTATTTATTCATATAAGTTTTAAAATTTATTTTGACAGAGAGAAGGAGTGCGAGCGAACGAGCCACAGTGTGGGGCAGGGACAGAAAGAGGGAGAGAGAGGGAGTTGCCAGCAGGCTCCGAGCTCCACACTGAGCCCGATGAGGAGCTCAGTCCCATGACTATTAGATTATGACCTGAGCCAAAATCAAGAGTCATTTGGTTTACTGACTGAGCCACCCAGGCGCCCCTAGGATTTTTTTTTTAAATGCACTGTCCGTACATCAATGCTTCACAAGTGTGTGTCAGAACTGGGTTGTCTATGGCTGTGCTGCCCGGCGGGACAATGAAATGTTTGTTTCTCTGTATGTCCTGTAACTTGCCTTGTAACTGAATCTTTTTGATGTTTTAAGACTTTAGGTCTTGTTTAAGTCACACTGAGATGTTAATTATATTTAAGCAGGTTTTTTTCTTTTTTGGGATTCTATTTATTTATTACTTTATTTTTTTAATAGTTTGTCATCAAATTGGTTTCCATATAACACCCAGTGCTCTTCCCCACAAGTGCCCTCCTCCATCACCACCACCTCTTTTCCTCCTCCCCCTCCCCCTTCAACCCTCGGTTCCTTTTCAGTATTCCATAGTCTCTCAGGTTTTGCGTCCCTCTCTCTCCCCAACTCTTCTTTCCCCCTTCCCCTCCCCATGGTCCTCCATTAGGTTTCTCCTGTTCTCCTGCTAGACCTACGAGTGCAAACATATGGTATCTGTCCTTCTCCGCCTGACTTATTTCGCTTAGCATGACACCCTCGCGGTCCATCCACTTTGCTACAAATGGCCAGATTTCATTCTTTCTCATTGCCCTGTAATACTCCATTGTATATATAAACCACATCTTCTTGATCCATCCATCAGGTGATGGATATTCAGGCTCTTTCTATGATTTGGCTATTGTTGACAGTGCTGCTATGAACATTGGGGTACATGTGCTCCTATGCATCAGCACTTCTGTATCCCTTGGGTAGATCCCCAGCAGTGCTATTGCTGGGTCATAGGGGAGTTCTATCTATAGTGTTTTGAGGAACCTCCACACTGCTTTCCAGAGCAGCTGCACCAGTTTGCATTCCCACCAGCAGTGTAGGAGGGTGCCCGCCTCTCCACACCCTCGCCAGCATCTATAGTCTCTTGATTTGTTCATTTGGCCACTCTGACGGGTGTGAGGTGGTATCTCAGTGTGGTTTTGATTTGTGTTTCCCTGTTCATGAGTGATGTTGAGCATTGTTTCATGTGCCTGTTGGCCATCTGGATGTCCTCTTTGGAGAGGTGTAAGCAGGTTTCAATATGGATAAGTTGAAGCCATCAGTTTTCACCTCTCTTCTAAGTATGTGGCTCTCGACAGTCCTGTTTTTAAAGGCTAAGAAGGTCTGCTGTATTTGTCCTGCATATGCACTTCCTACTGGCCTTTCTGAACTTGGGCAGCGGGTTCCCCATTGTTTCGATTCTCACCGTTTCTGGTACGCAATGTTGGCTCAAATCCAGGCATCTGCAATTCAGGGATGGGTCCAGGATTTCATCCACAGTTTTACAGGAGCGCTTTCCTGAGCTCCCTCTCCTACACTTTTTGGCTCCCAGGGTTCCCTCTTTCAGGTCTTCTGGGTTGAAAGGCAGACCTTTAGTTTCCCCTCTTCTCTGTATTTCCTACAACTGTGTCTGCCTCTGCAGCTGAGGGAGAAAAAGAGGAAAATGGGTGGGATCTCTATGTTCTTTCTTAGAGTCTTAAGTGCCTGCATGGCCACCATTGCTGCTAGTTGCCTTGGGATTAGGCAGGAATGGGAAATGAACAAACAAAAAATAAGATTTCTCTGATGAATATAGACCCTTTTTCCCATTCCTCAGACCAGAAATAGAGGCTTCTTGGGGAACTCTTTCTCCTCACACCTGCTGCACAGCTCCTGGTTTCATGCCTCCTTCGGGTTCAAGCCCGGAGAGTCCGCAGGGAGGAAGACCCCAGAAACTCACCCCTACTTCACTGTTACTTCAAGTTCCGACTTCCTTCTCCGGTCACCTCGCCACCCTGTACTTTTTAGGGTTCTTAGCGGCTCTGTGCACAGCGGTTTCCTGCGTTCAGTAGCAGAGCAGGTTATAGTGCACGAACCTCGTCTATACACACTGGAACCGTTCGTCTTATATTTTGTGAGTGAAAAGAAAAGCAGTGTTATAGCATATAGAAAAATGATACTAATAAAATGAAAATATGACGTTCAGTCTAGATTGAACAGGAGGATAAAGTAAAGTAAAAGGAGGAAAATGGTGGAAACTAAGGATGGTTAGTGAAAACCCAGGTCAGGCCATACATGTGCTCTACAAGTCACGTTAATGCACCTAGAGTTCATTCCTGTTAGGGAGCCATTAAAAACATTTTGGGCCAGTGAGCATTTTATATTAGCTAAGGTTTAGAAAACACATTTTTTGGAAGCAAGAGCTATCATTTAATAGTTGTCGCCAGCACCTCGGCTAGATGTAATCATCACAAGTATGGAGGGTCCCGGGAATGAGGGGAGGAATGCAGATTGCCTACAAACCAAGGAAGTGGACTCCCAAGTGACCAGGAGATGGACTCAATGAAAGACCGAACAAGACTGAGGAATTGCAGTCGACAGCACTCTTCTTGGTGTTACTGAGAAAAACAAAAAAGTTCAACGGGGAAAGGAAGACTGTCAATTTGTGACTGAGTTTTGGATCTTTGTGGGATACTTGAGTATATCAGTTCAGCAGGCAATTGAGTTTCATTCTGGAGCATAAGAAAGAGATTACAGTGCTTGTCGAATTTCAGTCATTTGGAGAGTTTTAAAGCACATATTTCAGGCCCCACTCCAGAAATTCTAAGTCATTACATTTGGTGTGGAACTGGAGAATTTGCATTAAAATTTTTTTTAAATGTTTATTTTTTGAGAGAGAAACAGTGCAAGCAGGGGAGGGGCAGAGAGAGAGGGAGACACAGATAGTGAAGCAGGCTCCGGGCTCTGAGCTGTCAGCCCAGAGCCCAATGCAGGGCTCAAACTCGTGGCCTGTGTGATCATGATGTGAGCTGAAGTAGGATACTTAATGACTGAGCCTCCCAGGCGCCCCAGAATTTGCATTTTTTTAAGTTTATTTATTTATTTTGAGAGCGGGAGCATGTGAGAGAGTGCGAGTGGGGGAGAGCCAGAGAGAGAGAATCCCAAGCAGGCTCCATGCTGACAGTGTCTCAGGGTTCAGTCTCAGTGAACTGTTAGATCATGACCTGAGCTGAAATCAAGAGTCCGATGCTTAACTGACTGAGCCATGCGGGTTCTCCAAGAATTTGCATTTTAAAAGATATTTATTTATTTTGAGAGAGAGAGACAGATAGTGTGAGTAGGGGATGGGTAGAGAGAGAGAATCCTAAGCAGGCTTGGTACTGCCAGTGCAGAGCCCAATATGGGGCTTGAACTCACGAAACCATGAGATCATGACCCTAGCAAAAACCAGTCATAGGATTAACGGAGCCACCCAGGCGCCCCAAGAATTTGCATTTTAAACAAGTTCCCAGATGATGCTAATACTGAGCTAAAGTACATATTTAGGAATTAATTGAAATAGAACAGCTTCTTAAAATTTGAATCTTTTGTGTAAACTCCCTGTAAATCCTGTTTGTTGTTGAATTTATCCTTTTTTTAAAAAAAATATTTATTTATTTATTTTGAGAGACAGAGACAGTGCGAGCAGGTGAGAGTCAGAGAGAGAGGGAGACACAGAATCTGAAGCAGGCTCCAGGCTCTGAGCTAGTTGTCAGCACAGAGCCCGACATGGGGCTTGAACCCATGAACCATGAGATCATGACCTGAGCCGAAGCCGGACACTCAACCAACTGAGCTACCCAGGCGCACCTGTTGAATTTATTCTCAAGCAGCTTTACCTAGTTTCTTTTCTTACAAGTTATATTGCTTTTTCTGTAGGAATGCTAGTGAATTTGTATATTTATATTTTTCAGTCTTTATTGGAGGAATAAAAATACCCTAAACCTTTCTTTCCTATACATACTAGAATGATTTTTTTAAATTAATAAACTTATTTTTTTTAATGTTTTTTATTTATTTTTGAGAGACCAAGAGAGACAGCGTGAGGAGGGGAGGGTCAGAGACAGAGGGAGACACAGAATCTGAAGACAGGCTCCAGGCTCTGGGCTAGCTGTCAGCACAAAGCCTGAGGCAGGGCTTGAACCCATGAACCGTTGAGATCATGACCTGAGCCAAAGCCGGACGCTTAACTGACTGAGCCACCCAAGTGACCCGTTAAATTAACAAACTTCTTAGAAAGCAGTTTTAGGTTCACATCAAAAGTAAGTGAAAACTTCAAAGAGTTCCTATATACCCCCACCCCCACCACAACTTCTTGCACTGTGGACATCCCATACCACAATCCCATGTCACAGTAGTGCATTTTTACAACTGACAAAACTAGATTGACACATCATTGCACAAAGTTCATAGTTTACTTTAGAGTTCACTCGTGCTGTTGTATGTGCATCCTGAGAGTTTTGCAAATGTGTAATGAGTGACATGTATCCACCATTTTAGTAGCACACAGAATACGTTTACTGTCCTAAAAATCCTTCATACTCTGCATATTCATCTCTCTCCCTCTCCCCACAACCACTGGCAAGCACTGACCTTTTTATTATCTCCACGGTTTTGCATTTTCCAGTATGTCAATAGTTGGGATCATACAGTAGTTAGCCTTTTCACATTGGCTTCTTTCACTCAACATTGTGCATGTAAGATTCCTTCATACATTTTCAGGGGTCAACAGCTTATTTCTCTTTAGTGCTGAATAACATTCTGTTGTCTGGATGAAGTACAGTTTACTTTTGCATTCTCCTCCTGAAGGATATCTTGGTGGCTTCCAAGTTTGGGTAGTTATAAAGAAAACTGCTATAAATATTCATATGCAGGCTTTTGTGTGAATATAAGTTTTGAATTAATTTGGGTAGATACCAAAGAGTGCGATTGTTGAGTCATGTGTGAGAGTATGTTTAGTTAAGAAACTGCCAAACCATTTTCCAAAGTGGTTCTACCAGCAATGAATGATAGTTCTGACTGCTTCACATCTTTGCTAGCATCTGATGTTGTTAGTGGATTGGATTTTGGTGATTCTGATATGTGTGTAGTGGTATCTCATTTTAATTTAGAATTCTCTCATGACATTATGTTGAATATCTTTCCGTATTCTTTTTTTTTTATTCCTTGACAGTCAACTTTATTTTTATTTATTTATTTATTATTTTTTTAATGTTTTATTTATTTTTGATACAGAGAGAGACAGAGCATGAGAGGCAGAGGGGTAGAGAGAGGAGACACAGAACCAGAAGCAGGCTCCAGGCTCTGAGCTAGCTGTCAGCACAGAGCCTGACGCGGGGCTCGAACCCAGGAACGTGAGATCTGACCTGAGCCGAAGTCGGAGGCTTAACCGACTGAGTCACCCAGGCGCCCCTATCTTTCCATATTCTTACTTGCCACCTGTATATCTTCTTTGGTGTGGTGTCTGTTCGGGTCTTTTGCCCAATTTAAAATTGTGTTGTTCATTTTCTTGTTGAGTTTTAAGAGTTCTTTGTATATTTTGGATACTAGGTCTTAACAGAGACGTCTTTTGCACATATTTTATCCCAGTTTGCAGCCTGTCTTCTCATTCCCTTGACACTGGCTTTTGCAGAGCATAGGTTTTTTATTTTAATGAAGTCCAGCTTATCAATTACTTTCATGGATCATGCCTTTGGTCGTTGTTTCTAAAAACCCATTGCCATACCTAAAGTCATCTAGGTTTCCCTCTATGTTATCTTCTAGGAGGTTTATAGTTTTGTGTTTTATGTTTAAATCTATGACCATTTTGAGTTAATTTTGGTCAAGAGTGTAAGGTCTGTGTCTTAATTCATTTTTATGCGTGTGGATGCATAGTCGTTTCAGAATGCTTTGTTGAAAAGATGTCTTTTCTCCTTTGTCAGAGATCAGTTGACTGTAATTATTCTGGTCTATTTCTGAGCTCTCTACTCTGTTCCATTGATCTACTTGTCTAGTCTTTCACCAGAACCACACTGTCTTCATTACTGTAAGTTTAGAGTACATGTTCAAGTTAGGTAGTGTCAGTCCTCTGACTTTGTTCTTTCCCTTCCGTACTCTGTTAGGTATTCTGGGTCTTTCATTCTCAATATAAACTTTAGAGTCAGTTTGTTGAGTCTGTAAAATTGCTTTCTGGGATTTCATTGAATCTATAGATCAAGTTGGTAAGAATTGACATCTTGACAATATTGAGGCTTCTTATGAATGTAGAATATTTCTGTCTCTCCATTTACTTCTTATTTCACATCTTTCATCAGAGTTTTATAGTTTTCCTCATATAAATCTGGCACATGTTTTATTGGGTTTATACTTAAGTATTTCATTTTTTGGTATGCTAATGTAAACAGTAATGTGGTCTCAGTTTCAGCCTCCATATGTTCATTGCTGATATGTGGGAAAGACTGACTTTTGTACATTAACTTAGTATCCTGCAATTTTGTTATAATTACTTATTCCAGTTTTTTCTTAAGTTTTTTTCAGAATCTCTACACAGATAATACTGTCATCTGCCAATAAAAAAGTTTATTTCTTCCTTGCCAATCTGTGTACCTTTTATTTACTTTACTTTTCATGTCTTTCTATAGTAGTGAAGAATTCCATTATGGCGTTGAAAAGCAGTGCTGAGAAGGGACCGCCTTCCTGTGTTCAGATTTAGCAGGAAAGCTTCAGGTTTCTCACCATTATGATGTTGGTTGTAGGTTTTTTATCTTCTTTACAGCTTGAGGATATTCCACTCTATTCCTAGTTTGTTGAGCTTTTTATTCATGAACAGGTGTTGGATCTTGCAAGGCATGTCTACTGATAGCATGTTTCCTCAGTTTTTGTCTCAGAAAATCTTTATTTCTCCTTCACCTTTAAGTATAATTTTGTAGGGTACACAATTCTAGGTTGGTGGATTTTTTTCTCCCAACGCTATATGACATGAAGTACTTCCTCAGTGATTTTAAGTAACATTGGTGATAGAGGATTTGGGTTTTTTTTTTTTTCCATAAGAGGAGAGTGAATGCTTCTACAATTTTTGCTTTGAGAGTATTAGTTGCTGATTTATCATAGGAACCCTTTGTTACATTAAGAATGAATCTTTGTATCCCTTTAGGCTTTTAATAAGTTATATCAGATCCATTTGGCATTTACCAGAAAGCATATGGGAACAGTAGACGATGGAAGAAGGGAAGGTGATAACGAGTGAAGGAAGAGGAGTGAGGAAGAGATAATTAGCATTCTATTTATATCTTGTACCCAATTTTCTTGGTTGTGTTTTTGACTCTCATTGGCCTGTGAAACTATATGGCAGAGGATATATTAACTCTGTGCAGTTGACACCAGTGACTTTTTCTAATATCCTGTAATATTGAGGTTCACCTGACTCATGTCATCATGTATTTGAGTTCCCAACTAATTTCCTCAATGAAGCCTTTCCTTTCTAAATGAAGCCTTTCTTTATCTGTTGTAGTGGATTTTTATATCTTATTTCTGATCTTTCATACAGTTTTTACTCTAACTAGAGTGAACTTTTGTTTCTTATATTATTAATTGTTTTGTGTCCTCTTTATCTCCCTATTTATTTTCTCAGCTCATGAAAAGAACTGTTCAGTTTATATCCCCAGGGCTCTTACTGAGGTGCTCAGTGGATGTGGAATTGGTTTATAGAGGAGCCAGGAAAGTAAAGTAAGATTTTCCCCTTATTGGGGCACCTGGGTGGCTCAGTCGGTTAAGCGTTCGACCTCGGCTCAGGTCATGAGCCCACAATTCATGGGGTCAAGCCCTGCTTCGGGCTCTGTGCTGACAGCTCAGAGCCTGGATCCTGCTTCAGATTCTGTGTCTCCCTCTCTCTTTGCCTTTCCACTGCTTCTGCTCTCTCTCTTTCTCTCTCTCAAAAATAAATAAGCATTTAAAAAATATTTTCTCTTTATTGAGATAATTTTCTTAAATGTTATTTCACTGTCTCCTCTATTGTAATCTTTTATTTCTACATGCCTACCCCATAGCCCTGTAAGTCTAGATCTCAATTCTTTGTTCAGATATGTATTAAAGAAACAGACCTATTTATATTTCCTAGAAACTTATGGTCAGGGATAATAAAAGATGGCACCCCCTTAAACAAAATAAATGTCAAAGTGTATTTAGAGAAAAATTAATTTTTAAATGTGTTTTTGGAAATAATTTTAAACTTCCAGAAGGCATGCAAGAATAGTATAAAGAATACTCATAAGCTCCTTATTCAGATTATTTGTTCTATCACTTGGTATATGATTTTTTCCTTGAAACATCTGAGAATAAGTTGCATATATCATGGCCTTTTATTCCTACATATTTCCTAAGGATTAGGATATGAGCGAATATGGTTTTTAAAAAGTCTTCATATCATAGTTTTGTTCCCCCAAAATGATAAACTTAGCCTGGAGAAAATCAGGCCCAAGTTTGTTTATCAAAAGCATATGATGGAAAGACACTGTGATACCAGAGTTGAGCTTCAGCTGTCAATTTGGAAAGTAGAGTTAGAGTGGGGATCATAGACAGCCATTGTCAGAGATACATTTTACTTATTTTTTCATTTAGAATAAGGTACTGTAAAATGTTTACTTAAAACCTTTGGGACAGTTTGATGTCTTTGTGGGATCTGAGAAACATTTTTAGTTTATTAGCATTATGAAATTGTCTTTTTCAAGTCATTTTGGTCTCAGATAAAGTTTAGGTAGAGCTGAGGAGGACAAAACCCATCCTTCACATTTATTTATCTCCATGTTGTTTTTTTCCTTCCCCTTCAGTTACTTCTTCATCTTTTTCCTTATTTGCCTATATCTCTCCTCTGATGTCTTCTGAATTTCTGGGCATACTGCTCAGATTTCAGTCTACACGAGGGCTACAAAAACTATAAAAGCCATGCAGTGCTGAGATGCCTTTTTAAAAAAAATGATTATTAATTTTTAAATCTCTCATTTAAAAAGTGAGCAGTGGCTTTATCTTACTCAATACAGAAAACAAAAACATTTGCTTTGATTTTTCATTTTCAGAATCAGATGGTGAGGTCAAAGAGTTTTCTCAAAAAAACGTCATTTATGAAGACGACTCACCCCAGTGTTTGGTAGTGGAAAGAATTCTAAGCCACGGCCCTGAATATTCCAGCTTTAAAGGAGGCTGGAAATTTGAGGAAGATACTCAGATGCAAGGAAATCAGGGACGTATCAGGCAAGGAACGGTATCTCATCAAGGAGCTCTGTCTCCGCACACGAGTATCAGTACCGTGGAGAGGCCCCATGGATGTCGTGAGTGTGGGAAGACTTTCAGTCGGCGCTTTTCCCTTGTGCTACATCAGAGAACTCATACTGGAGAGAAACCCTATGTGTGTAAGGAATGTGGCAAAACCTTTAGCCAGATCTCAAACCTTGTGAAACATCAGATGATTCATACTGGAAAGAAACCCCATGAGTGTAAGGACTGTAATAAAACATTCAGTTACCTCTCGTTCCTCATTGAACACCAGAGAACACATACCGGCGAGAAACCCTATGGATGCACTGAATGTGGAAAGGCCTTTAGCCGTGCCTCAAACCTCACTCGACATCAGAGAATTCATATAGGAAAGAAACAGTATATATGTAGGAAATGTGGGAAAGCCTTTAGCAGTGGCTCGGAGCTCATTCGCCATCAGATCACACACACTGGGGAGAAACCCTATGAATGCACTGAATGTGGGAAGGCGTTTCGCCGTTCTTCTCACCTTACTCGGCATCAGAGCATCCATACTACCCAAACCCCCTATGAATGTAATGAGTGTAGGAAAGCCTTCCGATGCCACTCATTCCTTATTAAACATCAGAGAATTCATGCTGGAGAAAAGCTCTATGAATGCAATGAATGTGGTAAAGTTTTCACATGGCATGCATCCCTTATGCAACATATGAAAATTCATACTGGAGAAAAGCCCTATGCATGTACTGAATGTGATAAAACCTTTAGCCGGAGCTTTTCCCTCATTCTACATCAGATAACTCACACTGGGGAGAAGCCCTATGTGTGTAAAGTTTGCAATAAATCCTTCAGCTGGAGCTCAAACCTTGCCAAACATCAGAGAACGCACACTCTAGAGAACCCCTATGAATATGAGAATTCATTTAATTATCACTCATTCCTTACTGAACACAAAGAAATTCACACTATAGAGGAAATATAAGAATATGGATTGAGAAAAATGGTTGATGCCTTACTTTGACTTCAAAGGATTCTTGGAAAGAAGCCTTATGTGAATATGTTGAATGTGAAGAAAAATGGGTCATACTTGATTCAACATCCTGGAGACAAAATAACTCAGGAATCTGTGGGACAGCTGGTAAGAGCTTTGCATTCTTTTTGTGATGTCAGAAGATGAAATCATCCCAAGACTTCACCTGGTGAAGTCTTCATTCCTACCAGACAAGAATATGTGGCCAATAAATGTGAGAAAGATTTTAATTAGAAATTGATCCTAATTCTGCATCTGTTGGCTCAAACAGGACTGAATATGTGGTAAGATTGCACTTTTTCCTGGATATCAGAAAGTTCATAATGAAGCAAAGTCATGCAAACACAATGATTTGGAAATGTTTTTTTGTACCATGCAGTATTTGTTAAGTTTTAAAATACTCTTCTAAAGAGAAAACACAACCTTATAAATGAATGGATTATAGTGGTGATTTTCTGCATTATTTCAAAACTACAGAATTATACTGGGGGAAAAACTACCTTAACGAGTGTGGCAAAATCTTAAAGAGTTTTGAGAAGTCATACTGGAGGGGATCTGTGGGCAATTTTTGTTTTAAAGCACATTCAAAAAGCTATGAATAAATATTTTGTTTTCTAGTTGATCTGGTAATTGCAGAGTTTTTTTCCACAGCATTTGTGATTCTGAAAATGCAACTACCACAATACTGACATCCCTAACTAAGATGAGTGTGCTTTTGTAGAAACATACGTGAATACAGAGACACTTCTAGTATATTATGGCTTTAATTGTGAGACACAATGTAGATTTAAGGTTATGCTAAGTCATGTTTATCCTTGAATATGACTAGACCTGTTTATTCTAAATAAATGTAATTAAGGTTTTTCACAGGAAAATGCCAAGGTAGTTTTGTTCTATTTGCAGTAGGAACGTGTCCTTTGTAAGCACGTATTTGTCAAAATAAATCAATATGTTTTCACTCTCCATGTACACCTTCCCCGTTTTTTAATGTCCCAGTTAAAGGTGTATCTTGTCCTTCAAGCATCTGTCTGCTAATTTTAAGAACTTACCTTGCATTTTGTTTAAAAAATATGCAGTGTAGCACTTGAATAAGTGCCTTATTTAAGTTTGTTTTGTTCTTTTTTTTTTTTAAATTGATGTTTATTTATTTTTGAGACAGAGAAAGAATGAGGGGGAGGGGCAGAGAGCTAGGGAGACACAGAATCCAAAGCAGGCTCCAGGCTCCGCGAGCTGTCAGCACAGGGCTTGAACGAGGCTCGAACCCACAAACTGTGAGATCGTGATCTGAGCTGAAGTCGGACTCTCAACCGACTGAGCCACTCAGGCGCCCCTATTTTTTTCATGTATGGGCAAATCTTTCACGAAGTGAGAGGCTGGCATTTTTCTTTCCTACTCATTGTGACCTACATAACATGGCTGCTGCCTAATACTCTCAAAGCCGGAATCTGCCAGAACAACTCCGTTCCTTTCAGGTTCTTGGCATTATTACTTTTCCTAGCACCTATGGGGGTCTTGGGTGAACAAAAATGTATTTATCATTTCAGAGGTTTGTAACGTTCAGAGACATGGCCCTAGACTTGTCTCGGGAGAACTGGGGCTGACTGGACCCTGAGCAGAAGTCATATGGTAACATAATGACTGAGAACCATGGGAACCTCACCCCAGCTTATTATTCCTCCAAACTTAGAGCCCGAATTTGGGTATCTTTGCTTTCTCTTCAGGAAATAGGGAGTGGGCTTTAAATTGCCTGCCTGGATTCCTTCATATTCTTGAGGAAATGAATTAAAATTGGTAAAAGTGGGAAGTGGCTTGCATTCTTCCTTCTGCTTTTGCTTCTCTTGTAATAGCTTTTCTTCCTTTATATTAAGAGATTGGGTCTGCATCTAAGGAAGAACCATAATATTTTGAAGTATCTATTTTTTTCCCTCTTGTAAGCAGGACTCTGTTTCTAAATCACATGTGACCTCCTTACTGAAGCAAGGGAAGGAGTCAAAGAATGATGGAGAAAAAATGATGAGAGGCCTCCGATCAGGTGAGTGTGGGGCAGGCAGGCGGGAGTAACTTTGCAGCAGTCGTCCTGCTTAGCAAATTGTCTGAATCATTCTCTCAAAAATAATCATTTTCCCATAAAATTTCCTTCATGCAGCATCATCCTGAACTATTTAACTCATCCTAAAGGCACTCTCATTAAGTTTAGGTTAAGATACTTCAGAAAATAAGAATTATGCTACTATTTTTAATTAAATTAAAATGCAGATCATTTCTAGGTTATATAAGAGATGTCAAGACACTACAAAGTAAGAAGGAAAATGAATAGTTTGTGGATATTCTGTTGTTCGTGTTTTATTTGTCATAGCAAGAAGGTGCAGGCAGGGTTCGTAGTTGGTTTCTTTCACTCCGTTTTAGCACACAAATCTGTTACATCTTTCTGTATTTAGCATAATCACTTTTTGTAAACTGTAGTGCTTTCCAGTGGTAGCAGAAAACCAAAACATAAAGTTGCCTGGTTTTCAAGGAGAAATTTTTCAAAAAGAGCCAGACATACTAAGGTATAACCCCAAACAGTAGGTGGAAAGTATCTGAATGGTGTTGCACTTGAGATTACTTGTAGAACATAATACTATTTCAGTTCCTGTTTGTGTGGTTGAGACAGAGAAGCAATGGTGATACAGTGTGACCATCTCAGTACACCTGAAGGGATAAACATCCAGCTTGAAAAAATTTTTTTTGAGACAGAGGGTGAATGAGGGAAAGGGAGGGGGAGGGAGAATCCTAAGCAGGCTCCATGCCCAGTACAGAGCTCAATCTTGAGATCATGACCTGAGTTGAAATCAAGAGTTGAGTCCTAAGCTGACTGAGCCAACCAGGTGATCCACAGCTAAAGCATTTTGATCTATGTAGTAGTTAGTATTGCAGAAACAATTTTCTTAGGTTTGCATATTTGAGATGTGTAAAATTTAGTGAAACATGCTCAGGAATGCAACTATCATTTAAGCTGAGACAGGTACAGTATTTTCATTCCTCTGTTGTCATTTATTCAATTATCCATACATTGTAAAGTCATCATACTTGAAATGAATAGGTCTGTGCTTTATAGAAGAGCACACTGGGTCGTCATTCACATAACACATGGTATCTTCTGGAATATGACTCTCTATATGATTACTGTGAGAAATCTTCCTGAATTGCCTTTACCTTTGGAATGATATTGTGTACAGTCAAGTGAGGTCTACAGCTGAACGTCCATGTCTGGCCCACTCCTAGATGCAGCTGTCATGCTGCTGTGAGTGTAGAATGTGCAACAGTTTTTACTATTATCTCAGATGAATGTGATGTTGTTACTATCAGGTTGGATTCAACTGCTACTTAAATGTTTTCAACAAGTCTACTTTCAAACAGGATGAAGTATTGTGGCAGCAACCAGATAAACCACATAAAAAAAAATTAGGTAGTTTTTTTTAAATGTTTATTTTTTAGAGAGAGTGCATGAGCTGGGGAGGGGTAGAGACAGAGGCTCCAAGCAGGCTCCAAGCTATCAACACAGAGCCCAAGATGGGGCTTGAACCCACCAACCATGAGATCATGACCTGGGCCAAAGTCAGATGCTTAATCTACTGGCCTAGATGCCCCTTTAGTAGTTTTTTTTTTTTTTAATGTGCATTTATTTGAGTGTGTGAGCAGGGAGGGGCAGGGAGAAAGAGAGACTCCCAAGCAGGTTTCATGCTGTCAACATGGAGCCTGACTTGGGGCTTGATCCCACCAAATGTGAGATCATGACCTGAACTGAAATCAAAAGTCAGATGCTCATCCAACCAAGCCACCCAGGTGCCCACCAAAATCATATTTTTAAAGGCATATTTGAACTGTGTAAGCAATGATGATTAGATGGACGAAAATTCCAGAGAGAAATCACAAGTTTTTGTGGTCATTTGGAGGGGACGTGGCAGATTAGCAACTTGAGAAGCTTCAAATGCACAGCTGGTGCTCTGTCCTGGCACATGTGCTGAGTTTTAGGGCTGTGCAGGGGCCTGGGTAGCTGGTAGAAAAGCTTCTGAGAGAGTGCAGTGTCTGTGGTACTTAGGAATGGTAAGCACCGTGAGGAGAGTGACTGCCCAAAATAAGTAGCCAGTCCTCAAGCCATCTATCAACATTTGAAGCTGCATGAGGTAGGGGGTAAGGAGACTAGGGCCTAACAAGCTGTCAGATTTAAAAGCTTTAGGAGAGTCCTGCCTAAAATACAAAGGCTAAACAAGAGTAAATGAGGCTTATTAAAAATACAGTACAGCTCTGACCCAGCTCAAAGTTATGGGACTGAAGTGATTAGCCCCTCAGACCAACAGAGAAACTCTGGTAGAAGGTACTGTAACCTGGAGCCCCTGTGGTTCTTTTAAACATGTCTGGCACACAAAAAAATTTACTAGGCATGTGAGGGACAGAATCCTATATAGACATACTTCATTTTATGGTGCTTTGCAGATACTGCCTTTAAAAAAAATTTGAAGATTTGTGGTGACCCTGTGTTGAACAAGTCTATTTGTGACATTTTTCCAACAATATTTGCCCACTTTATGTCTCTGTGTCACAGTTTGGTGATTCTCCTAATATTTATTTTTCATTAATATATGGAATTGGTGCAATCTCATGATAAAATTTTAACAGATGAGGAGTTGCTTCTTATAGATGAGCAAAGAAAGTGGTTTGCTGAGATGGGATCTAGTCTTGGTGAAGATGCCGTGAAGACTGCTGAAATGACAAAGGACTTAATTTATTATACAAACTTAGTTGACAAAGCAGTGACAGGACTTGAGAGGACTGACTCTAATTTTGAAGGAAATTCTACTGTGGGTGTAATGCTATCAAACAGCATCATATACTGAAGATTTCGAAATCATTCATGAAAGGTAGAGTCAATTGATGGGTCAGACTTCATTATTGTACAAAACTGCCAGAGCCACCCCAGCCTTCAGCAACGGCCACCCTGATCAGTCAGCAGCCATAACAGTTAGGCAAGACCCTCCACCAGCAAAAAGATTATGACTCACTGAAGGCCCAAGTGATGGTTAGGATTTTTTTTTTTTTTTTAGCAATAAAGTAGTTTAAAAATTAAGGTGTGTCCATTTTTTAAATGAAATAACAGAATTGAATACTTAATAGACTGTACTAAAGAGTAAACATCTCCACTGGGAAACAAACAAAAAATCATTTGACTTGCTTTATTGCAATATTTGCTTTACTGCAGTGGTCTGAAATGGAACCCACAGTATCTCTGAACTATGCCTGTAATCAATAAGAGACAAAACAGACGAGAGAAGCAGACATACAGGTGCCTAGATACTGGGGTTTTTAGACAAGGATTTTGATGTAACTATGGTTAATCTGTTAAAATACAGGAAAGAATGGAAGAAAAAGAAAACAATTTCAACTAGTAAGTAGAATCTGTAAAAAAAGTCACATGGCTACTCTAGAATTGAAAACATAATATCTGAAATTAAGAATTGAATAGATGGACTTTAAAGAGAACTAAAGATAATAAACTGGAAAGTGAATTGTTAACAAGAATACTGAAAGAGATGAGAGAGGGGGAGAGGAAGAGAGGAAAAACATGCCAAGGTTTGAGTGAGGACTCTGACTCTTGTTCAATTCAGAAAGATCTTCTTCTGTCCCTCCATTCCCCCCTCCCGCACCCCATGGAGGACCATTTCCTTTCCTTCAGATTCTGGCTGATGTGTCATCTCCTGGGGACCTTTCTTGACTGCCTTATCTCACACAGGTCCCCCTATTCTTATCCTACCATCTTATTTGTTTCCCTCATGTTTTGAATTTACCCTAGAAGTCAACTTAGATGAAGTTTAAAAGGAGCCCACACCCTTTAGCAATCCTTAAAAAAAAAAAAGCCCTTTTCAAAATTTTTGCTTTTAAAAAGTTGGGAGATAGAAAAGGCAGTTTTAAAAATGTAAAAAAAAAATTATCTGATACTTCAAAAATGGACAGAATCAATGTCCAATAACAGTTTAAACAAATCTATGTATGAGTTTGAAGACATTAAACCATGCTTTTGGAAATTATGTTCATAATGGAATTGTTCACCTAAAAAAATGAGGAAGCTTAGTTCTGTTTACTACATAAACTAGAAAACAGACAAGTGAAAGAAAAAAAATTATGACTCAGAATTAACCACTAATGAGACAGATCAATGAACACATGGATTAGTGGAACAGTACAGAGAGCCAGAAGTAAGCCCTCATTTACAGCATCAATTTATGACAGGAGGGAAGAAGATACAATGGAGAAAAGACAGTCTCCTCAATAAATGGCGTTGGGAAAACGACCAGTTTCTTGCATGATACGCGAGAATAAACTCAGAATGAAAGGGCAATCTACGGAATGAAAGAAGATGTTTGTGTTCAGTGTGTCCAATAAGAGGTTAATATCCAAAATATATAAGAACCTGTTCAACTCAATGCTAAAAAAGTTGAATAATCTAATTTTAAAACAGGCGGAGAACCTGAATAAACGTTTATTCCAAAGTTATAAGATGGCCAACAGAAATGTGAAAAGATATTCAACATCACTAATCATCAGAGCAATGCAAATCAAAGCCAAAATGAGATACCACCTTACATCTGTCAAAATAGTATCAAAAAAAATTAATTGGCCGTACATTTGTGGACCCAGTTCTGGGTTCTCTATTCTACTTGATTGGTCAATGTGTCTGTTTTTGTGCCAATACCATACTGTCTTGATGATGACAGCTTTGTAGTAGAGGCTAAAGTCTGGGATTGTGATGCCTCCCGTTTTGGTTTTCTTCTTCAATATTATTTTGGCTATTCAGGGTCTTTTGTGGTTCCATACGAAATTGAGGATAGCTTGTTCTAGCTTTGAGAAGAACGCTGGTGTAATTTTGATGGGGATTGCACTGAATGTGTAGATTGCTTTGGGTAATAATGACACTTTCACAATGTTTATTCTTCCAATCCATGAGCATGTATGGCCAATTAATTTTCGACAAAGCAGGAAACAGTATCCAATGGAAACAAGACTGCCTCTTTAGCAGGTGGTCCTGGCAGAACTGGACAGCAACATGCAGAAGAATGAAATTAGACCACTTTCTCACACCATACACAAAAATAAACTCAAAATGGCTGAAGGACCTGAATGTGAGTCAGGAAACCATCAAAACCCTTGAGGAGAAAGTAGGAAACAGCCTCCTTGACCTCAACTGCAGCAATTTCCTACTCCACACGTCCCCCAAAACAAGGGAAATGAAAGCAAAAACGAACTACTGGGACCTCATCAAGATAAAAAGCTTCTGCACTGCAAAGGAAACAATCAAGAAAACTAACAGGCAACCGACAGAATGGGAAAAGATAGTTGCAAATGACATATCAGATAAAGGGCTAGTATCCAAAATCTACAAGGAACTCACCAAACTCCACACCTGAAAAACAAATAACCCAGTGAAGAAATGGGCAGAAGACATAAACAGACACTTCTCCAAAGAGGACATCCAGATGGCCTACAAGCACATGAAACGATGCTCAACATCACTCATGATCAGGGAAATATAAATCAAAGCCACACTGAGATACCACCTCACGCCGGTCAGAGTGGCCAAATGAACAAATCAAGAGACTATAGATGCTGGCGAGGGTGTGGAGAGGTGGGCACCCTCCTACACTGCTGGTGGGAATGCAAACTGGTGCAGCCGCTCTGGAAAGCAGTGTGGAGGTTCCTCAAAAAACTATCCATAGAACTTCCCTATGACTCAGCAATAGCACTGCTAGGGATTTACCCAAGGGATACAGA